>NW_022756527.1:0-1515 GCF_011630105.1 Anneissia japonica
GTTAAATTTGTTGACATGCAGGATACATTAGATGGTCTACTAGGGTAAATTTGGAAGGTACACTTCGGTAGTTTTTATGGTACTCAAGTAAATGTGGAAAGTACACTTGAGTAGTTTTTGGATGGCACACTTAGGAAAGTTAGAAAGTACACTGGGATATATTTTTGATGGTACTCAAGCAAATTTGGAAGGTAGGCCTATAATACTGGTATAGTTTGTTTTCATGGTACTCAAGTAAATTTGGAAAGTACACTGGGATAGTTTTTATGGTACTCAAGTAAATGTGGAAGGTACACTTGGGTAGTTTTTGGATGGCACATTTATGAAAGTTTAGAAAGTACACTGGGATATATTTTTGATGGTACTCAAGCAAATTTGGAAGGTAGGCCTATACTGGGATAGTTTGTTTTTATGGTACTCAAGTAAATTTGGAAAGTACACTGGGATAGTTTTTGGATGGTACAGTTGAGAAAGTTGGAAAGTACACTGGGATATTTTTTTGATGGTACTCAAATAAATTTAGAAGGTACACTGGAGTAGTTGTTATGGTACTCAAGTAAATGTGGAAGGTACATTTGGGTAGTTTTTGGATGGCACACTTAGGAAAGTTATAAAGTACAATGGGATATTTTTTTGATGGTACTCAAACAAATTTGGAAGGTACACTGGAGTAGCTTTTATGGTACTCAAGTAAATGTGGAAGGTACACTTGGATAGTTTTTGGATGGTACAGTTGAGAAAGTTGGAAAGTACACTGGGATATTTTTTTGATGGTACTCAAATAAATTTAGAAGGTACACTGGAGTAGTTGTTATGGTACCCAAGTAAATGTGGAAGGTACACTTGGATAGTTTTTGGATGGCACATTTAGAAAAGTTAGAAAGTACAATGGGATATTTTTTTGATGGTAATCAAGCAAATTTGGAAGGTAGGCCTACACTGGGATAGTTTGTGTTTGGTACTCAAGTAAATTTGGAAAGTACACAGGGATAGTTTTTGGATGGGAAAGTTGGAAAGTACACTGGGATAGTTTTTTTATGGTACTCAAGTACTGTAAATTTAGAAGGTACACTGAGGTAGTTTTTGGATGGTACACTGAGGTAGTTTTTGGATGGTACACTGAGGTAGTTTTTGGATGGTACACTTAGGAAAGTTGGAAAGTACACAGGGGTAGTTTTTTGATGGTACTCAAGTAAATTTGGAAGGTACACTGGAGTAGTTTTTATGGTACTCAAGTAAATGTGGAAGGTACATTTGGGTAGTTTTTGGATGGCACACTTAGGAATGTTATAAAGTACAATAGGATATTTTTTTGATGGTGCTCAAGCACATTTGGAAGGTACACTGGAGTAGTTTTTATTGTACTCAAGTAAATGTGGAAATTACACTTGGTTAGTTTTTGGATGGCACATTTAGGAAAGTTTAGAAAGTACAATGGGATATTTTTTTTATGGTACTCAAGCAAATTTGGAAGATAGGCCTACACTGGGATAGTTTGTTTTTGGTACTCAAGTA
>NW_022756528.1:0-568 GCF_011630105.1 Anneissia japonica
TGATACCACAAGTATAGTATATTGCATCGCAAACTAATGTTTGCATAAACACTGTAAATAAAGACTGTAAATAAATATTTACCTTCTGTTTCGGTTGTAAAATGGTCCAGGTTTGTGGTTAGGCCTATAAAGTGCAGACACGTACGGAGTGACAAACCTCCACTGCACTAGTCACCGTGCGTCGCCGATAGATTCCCAGGCACGTATGATGACTATGGGAGGCACTCTAGTTCGCATTAATTCGGCGCTCAGCATCCATCACCAGAAGATAATTTATTCACAGCGGAACCATATATGGCTGTGAAGAGGTGACGGTGTCACAGTCCGACTCACTAAAGATTTGTTTATTATGAAGGATGTATGTTGTGTCAATGAGAGCAAACTAATTACGTAAGTTCATTGCATAATGATGCTGAAAGGAGTAGGCCTAATAGATTGCGTTTGAAAAGGTTGGTATGAGTGAAGTCGCGACCTAACACGTGAAACTGAGATAATAATTTTGTATCGGAAACATTACAAATAGCTGAGAGCTATATTAAATACGAATCTGCCTTGCGACGCACGTCAT
>NW_022756529.1:0-712 GCF_011630105.1 Anneissia japonica
AAATACAGAGTTAAAAAAATATGTTATTAACCTCCCATTGAACAGGTTATCCTTGGTAAATATAGTTAAAAAAATTTTATTAGCCTCACATTTTACAATTTTTTTATGGTAATTTATAGTAAACAATGCTATAAAGTATAATTTTATGGAAAGTATTTTTGTTTAATTTAATTTGCTTGAATTGTGGAATTTCTGAAGGTTCACTTAATGTATTAAAGTAGTTAGTAATTTGTGCAGTTAACGTACTTAGTAGTTAGTCTTCGTATTAAATATTTAAGTGTAGTTGTATTCTGCAATGATACATAATAATTGAATTGTGATAATTCTTTTTTTTTTGTTGTAAAGATATGCCCAACCAACTGGAGCTAAGGGATACAAGCAAGATCCTTCAGCAACTTTTAAACCGCAACATGTTATTAATGAAATTGAAGAACTAGACGAAGACTTTTTCAAGATGCTCAGTTACCTGGGACCTTATTTGAGCAGGGATCCTATACTTATGTGGAAACTCATCCGTTTAGGCAAGGTTGTCATTAAAAAGGTATGGCCACTTACTATTAGGGCTTGAAATTTGCATTAGCAAACTAGCAATTTGCTAGTAGGTTTGTCATAATTGCTAGGTAAACATTCACAAACTAGCAAATACAAAAAAAAAAATTATTGCTAGTTGAATATCTATACAAAATATCTTGTTATTAACCTACAACAAATT
>NW_022756530.1:0-852 GCF_011630105.1 Anneissia japonica
GGCAAGGATAATATGGCATACGCGCCTTTGAACGCGCTCTATGGATGTGCTTTGTTGTTTAGTGATATATATATATATATATACATATATATATATATATATTTATTATATAGCCATTAACACTGCTGAATAATTACAATATAATCATCAAATGTACATATACAGTGTTTAATAAGGCCATGGTGGAACATCGTAGGCTACCCTTTCAACGAATAAAGTCCTATAAAAAGTCATTGTGTAATAAAATGCAGAGATCCCAAGTCTCGCGAAAATGCGGGTTTCTCCCGATTTTTTAGGCCGTCTTTCGTCCTCCCGATTATTCATTCAATGAGATGGCTGTCAGTTTAGTAAATAAATTTCAACAAATTAACGAAATCAGAAATCACATGAGAATGGATTGTGCCCCAAGTTTTTGCCGTGAAGATTTGGAACTTGTAGAATCGGTGCATAAAAAAAAAACTTTTTCTTTCAAGTAAGCTTCAGTTCTTTGATAACAATACTAAAAAAAATCATAGATAATAGGTTTTCTTACTTGAAGCAGTCTTCCGAAAAATGAAGTTTATTTTAATATCGATCCCGAAATACATGTAGGGCTTAGGCCTAGGCTCTATCTGCACTGCAAGGTATGTATGTGCTGTGTTGGGTGGGCGTCTGTGTGTAGTGGTGGTCGTGACTCTGCAGCCTTAGGCCGAGTTACGCACGTATAGATGGAGCCTAGCGAGGCAGGATTCAATGTTTTTTCATCGCATTATGTACCAGTTATTATAGGCTAGACATATATAAATGCTGACTTAAAACATGTAGTATGATTTACTAACTAAATAAAATATAAAATTATAATAAAAATATAAA
>NW_022756531.1:0-665 GCF_011630105.1 Anneissia japonica
TTTGTTTTGATTTCTACGATCGGACTACGAACGATAGCGACAAATAAACAGTGCCAAAAATGCTCCCATTTTGTAATAAATTGCACTATTTTGGAAACGGGGGATCGTTTTCTGGTTAAGGGGGTTCGCTAGCAAAAGGGGGGGTTCGCTGAAAAAGGGGGGTTCGCCCGAACCCCCAAAAACCTCCCTGGCTACGGGCCTGGTTATTATAGATGATTAATGCTATATAATGTGAAATACCGTTATGTTGGGTTTGGGTTGCTGCAATCGATCCAACAAAGAAACAAAAATGTATTAATTTCCTTAAATTCCAAAAAGGGGGAAGGATTTGGGATTTTATTTTTTTAACTTCGCATGGCGATCGAAAAATCTCGCTATCCACGTAGTAAAAAGACATGTACCGCCCGCCCCACTTCGCGGTAATAATATATCCACCTACTACTACTAGGCCTAGACAGGCCTAAATTTCGGTACTTCTTCCGCCGAACACCTTAAGGTAGTACTTAAATCAGCTTAATTACGATGATAATAAGAAAAAAGGAAGAATTTTCAAGCAGCAATGATTTATAAAAAGATGCGTTGTTGCACTTTGCTATTAATTTATATAACTAAATTTCCAGAAAGCTACATGAAGTATCAGTCAAAGGTAGCTTAAATTATTATAA
>NW_022756532.1:0-986 GCF_011630105.1 Anneissia japonica
CCAAACCTTGTGATAGTGATCGAATTGCGTAGTATGGGACTCACTTGGCATGTCAATAAAAAAAAATCATAATGTTACGTTCGTAATAACCTATTTATGGGGTAACAAGGCAATTTTTTGTATAACAAAATTGCTAAACCCTGCAAACTCCAAAAACACAGTGCAAACTCCATCCAAACCCTGTGACAGTGATTGAATCATGTAGTATAGGACTCAACTTGGTATCAATTATAATTTTATGTTCATAGCAACCAATTTTTTCTTATTTTGCACTTAATTTTGATGGAAATTTCAGCCTCAATGTTCTTATAAAATTTGTTCTTATAAAAAAAAGTGTACTGGTGGGTCTACAGACTTGTGTTGAACTACGAACGCCAGTGATTATATGTATGAAAGTTGTTAAAGGTCGCCCTGGAGCCCTTTTCTATTTAAGTATTAAATTGTATCAAGATACATGATTCAAGATTATTTTATTTTTCCAAAATACGGAAATTCTGTTTGGGTGTAACCATTTTACAGATACAAAAATATATAGAAACATCGAAAATATAACAAGAAGCAAAAAGTAACAGATATAAATATGGAAAAAAGATATGGCCTACTGTATGTACAGTAAATACAGTAAACAAATACAGTTAAAAGAGACAAGCGATAAACATTTAAAATTAGACATATATGAGTTGTAATATCTTATTGCAAAAGGTATGAATGAGGTGAGAAATCTGGATGTGCGACAATTAGCAGATTGTAATCCTTTTCTGAGTAGGGGGGTACACCCTATAGCCATTTAAATTCATTACAAAGTGGTTGGTTAGATTTCAATGGTTTTCTTATAAATTCTTTGGCAGCATAGATCTTCAAAAGAGATTTCTTTATGTAAGTATGTACTGTATACAATATAGGCTTTTACTATATATTACAGGTATATACTATATATTACACATATATATTACATATACTGTATACTACAAATATATTACATATAT
>NW_022756533.1:0-665 GCF_011630105.1 Anneissia japonica
GGAGGTCAAAGCGATACTCAATGCTAATTTCCAGCTTTATTGAATCGCATTAATACTGAGATCCAAAAAATCCTGTCTTTGTTATTGTTGCCGACCGATCAATAAAGGCTTGTTTAATATATATATATATATATATGTATATATAGCTAATATCGATTTCTATTGTAGTATTATTGGCTGTCTGAGCTGACCGTGGACGAGTGGAAGGCTTCATAACATAAACGTTAGATGGCGTGAGCTACATTTTGTGCGAGTGGGTGCACGCATAGAGACATAGGTATTATAGATATGCTTGATTGTCACATGACAATCCGAGACTCGGTTCCTCGTTACAGTAACATATAAAAAATGTATATAAAACAGAAGCATAAAAATATAAAATTGAATTAAAGCATTATTTAGCAATTTAAAAAGGAACTTAATTGTAATTGAAAAACATATAGGGATTGTTGTAATAGAGATTGTTGTAATAGAATTTGAATTCCCCAAAAACCACATTGCGTCTGTGTGACTCTCTACGATATGCCCTCAGCATTTAGTTGGTGTGCAATCGATTTGTATCGTTTTATTGTTATTATTCTCTTTCTTTCTCTCTTTCCGGGCTGTCCCATCACAAGATTTGTTTTCCTCATCTTTTCTGGTCTTGCCTTCTCCCTCTTGACCAT
>NW_022756534.1:0-701 GCF_011630105.1 Anneissia japonica
TTACTATGATGGTAAAGCTAATCCAGACTTCTCAAGTACTACGGAAATTCTGTAGTTAGAATAATAGGAGTGACAAATTTTCCCATTTCATTCATAATTTTAGCCTTGCTAGCTGTGGAACAGTATCCTGCAGATCCAGATCTAGGCCCAGCCTTAATAGAATGACGTCGCCGAAAGCCGTCGCATCCCATTCGCGACTATAACCCAGCCCTAGCAATAAAGACTAACGTAAATTATCATTTCAAAACATCTCCTATAAACTTGTCATGGGCATAAATTGCTGTATAACTGAACTTACTGATTTCATAGGAAATGTTGTCAACGTTGAATTGATATATAGTTGATATAGTTATCATTGATAACATGTAGGATTAAGTAGACACATACATCGTTGATATGCCTTCCTAATGGATTCAATGTTGAATTGATATATAGTTGTCATTGATAACATGTAGGATTAAGTAGACACATACATAGTCGTTAATAGGATTAAGTAGACACATACATCGTTGATATGCCTTCCTAATGGATTCAATGTTGAATTGATATATAGTTGTCATTGATAACATGTAGGATTAAGTAGACACATACAGTACATAGTCGTTGATAGGATTAAGTAGACACATACATCGTTGATGATATGCATGTCTTCTTAATGGAGGATTAAGTAGACACATACAGTGAGGCGCCAGGACCTGTCC
>NW_022756535.1:0-720 GCF_011630105.1 Anneissia japonica
CCACCTGCTGGACGTACGTTCTAAGTAACCTGGGCAATGCATCGTGACGCACGTCGTTTGAAACGGTCGTTCGCTTGCACAGCAACTTCAGGGAAGGCATATCGTCGTACCATTCGTAGGAATATGTGAAATAACACTCAGAACCTTTGGTTGCAATCGCTATGCTTTTGTTTCCCTCACTTCCGTCGTTGTAATATTCGAAGGTACGATTCTTCAGTCGACCGAACGTTGGATTTTTGATTATTATTCCTTCTTCCTTTATTATTCCTTCGCCCTCGATGACACCGTAAAATCGAACGTCCTGGCTGTTTCCTATTGTGAATCGATGAAATCCCTTCGCCAGAAAACCACGCATCACGAAGTAACCTTCGGAAATCTCGTTCCACTCGTGCATTTTATGGGCTACTTTTTAATGCAATTTTTCTTTTCATCGACGTCTGCACCGGATGCATTCGACTGAACAATATATCTTATTCGGTAAAAATCGTCTCGTTACTGCCATCTCCTTTCACAAATTCAGGTTTTTAGAGTTATATTATTCAACATTCGTTCAAATATTTACGGGCGCCGACGCAAAAGTCGCGAGCCCGTGCGCACAGGGGATCGCCGCAGCGAAGAACGAACAACTTCGTTCGCCCAGCTCCCAGGTCCTTGTTGTGGAAGACCAACTCGTCCCTTCTCGTCGCTCGTTCCTCTTCGATGGACGTCGTCACGACTGTG
>NW_022756536.1:0-1148 GCF_011630105.1 Anneissia japonica
ACAAACCTAACTAAACAATGGTAAAAACTATCCCCCGCCGGACACCATCCCGGTACTTCTGAGTCAAAGTTTCGGGGCCGGGAATAAATGTTAAAAGTATAGACCAAGAAAATATAAAAGGAAATGAATTGTGAAATCAGAAAAAGTGTTTCTTATAAGTAATTTTGAATAAATTAAGAGATTGACATTCTTGAATTCTAATTGGGATTTTGTTCCAAACGTTTGCTCCAGAGATTTTTAAAGAGCCATTCATTACAGAGCAATTTGGAATTGGGGGGATAACATTAAGCGAGTGAGCGTATCTCGTAGAATATCCATGTCGGACAACCATTTCTATATCATTACATAGGCGGGAAGGCGCAACACCATTTATACATTTGTACATTAAACATGCAAGGGCGTAATCTCTACGTTCATCAAAAAGTTTCCAATTATTTTGCTTAATAAGATCAATTCCACGAAAATTTATAAAATCAAAATTATTTTTAACTATTCTAGCAGCTCGTTTTTGTAGCCTTATTAGAATGTTTTTGTTTTTGTTAGACGTAGTTCCCCACACTGAGATTGCATAGTCCATACAGGGTTGTATTGTACTTCTATAAAGAATATTTAGAAGAGATTCATTTAGTGTTTCTGCCAATTTATTTAGGATGTTAAATTTTGTACCCAATAGTTTTATTTAATTTTCGAATATGGTCATTCCAGGTAAGGTTTTCATCAATTTGAAGTCCTAAATAACGGATGTTTTTTACCTCATCAATGGTTTCATTACCAACATGAATATTCAAAGAAAAGAGGGCGAACATTTCTATTTTTAATTAACATAAGTTTGGTTTTGGTAGAATTTACAAGTAATTTATTAAATTTATACCAATTTGCGACATTATTCATTATTGATTGTAATTTGATATTGATATTTTCTACCGATTTGTCAGTAGTGTAGATGACAACATCATCCGCATATATGCTACATGATCCTGGAGATACATATTGTGGAAGGTCATTAATAAATAATGAAAATAAGATCGGTCCTAACACACTACCCTGTGGGATGCCAATTTCAACATTTGCTTTTTCAGATAATTTATGACATTTGACTACTTGTTTGCGCTGTGAAAGATAACTTTTAAACCATTTGATTTCAGTGT
>NW_022756537.1:0-220 GCF_011630105.1 Anneissia japonica
TGAGTCAAAATGTAATTTTTTTTTGTTAGGCAAAGTGAGATAGGCTGAAACAAATACTATTGCATTAAAAGTTTGATTTTTTTTTTTTAAAGTAGTCGAAATAAGGCGGAAAGTCAAAAATTTGCACTAAGTGCTCAACCCGGCGAGATAAGCACTTTTCTTCAAAAAGTGACAATGTTAAAATGTTGAGTCAAAATGTAATTTTTTTTGTTAGGCACGG
>NW_022756537.1:277-500 GCF_011630105.1 Anneissia japonica
TGAAGTTTTTCTCAAATGTACTCGAAATATGACGGAAAGTCAAAAATTTGCACTAAGTGCTCAACTCGGCGAGATAAGCACTTTTGTGCAAAAAGTGACAATGTTAAAAAGTTCAGTCAAAATACAATATTTTTTGTTAGGCAAAGTGAGATAGATAGAAACAAACACTATTCCATTGAAAGTTTGAAGTTTTTCGGAAAAGTACTCGAAATATGGCGGAAAG
>NW_022756538.1:0-1448 GCF_011630105.1 Anneissia japonica
GTAAGTGGCTAAACGTTTGAGAAACTTTTTCATACTACTAAAAAAGGAACTTTCATTGGTAGCCATCTTGAAATCCAATATGGCGGCCTTCCAACAATTTCCTGATGATTGCATGATACTCTCTGATATTAAAAACATGGTTAAAGGTGTGATTGACTGTGTTACATTACTGTAGATATGAAGATAATGACAAAAATAACAATATTTTGGCAGCCATCTTGAAATCAAATATGGCGGCCATCTGACATAATTTCTGATGATCCCTGATATTGAAAACATAGGTAAAGACATTTGAATGACAGTGCAAGGTGTTGTAGATATGAAGATTATTGATAAAAATCCAATATTTTGGCGGCCATTTTGAATTTCAAGATGGCGGCCACTAAGCAGCTTATTTTTTGGGGTCTATTTTTTTTTAATGATCCTTGGGTGTCATAGTATCACTGTGGGAAGTTTCAAGCTTTCTTCCAAAAGTGCACGATTTTTCTCCTTGGTCGCTCTACTATAGACCAATTTTGCGAACTGTTAATAATGTTAGTACTGTATTAGAAAATATTAAACCTAATTTATTACTTACATTACAGGCTACATTATCATTTTCAAGTAGGCCTATACCTTGTAAAACATATTGCCTCACAATTTTGTATATGATCATTTATAAAACTATTAGATCGTGAAGAATGTTCTTTCAGTCTAGTTATTTAAGCATTTTCTTACCAATATAATCACTATTACAACCTGGAAATTTAAAATGATAAACAACAGATCTCCTATATTCCTTAGGGGTTTGATCTTTAGTAGATATAAAATGAGAGACATTTTTGTACTGCCATAATGTTATGAATTTTACTTCTTTAACTAACTTTGTGCATTTCGGTACTTGGAGTAAGTCTGTCAGTAAAAACTGAATTGTGTGTATCTGTGTTTTAATAGCAGTGCATGAAGGTTTCTGGAAGAGTCAAAGTTCGGGCGCGGCCCTCTATGTTAAATGAAAATTCATTTTGGCCCTACGACGCATTTCTATGCCCACACCTGTTATTATATAAATCTTTTTAGCTATTGGCAGAGATTAAGTCAAATCAGGGAACTGGTCAAATGAATTGTATCGTACTACCGTATTATATTTGTTGAATGTTACTTCTTCCAGGAAAAACGAACGAACAATGCTGGGTTTATCAATTTTAAACAACTATTGTGTAAAGTTGGTTTCGGAGGCATCTGGCATGCATTGACGACGATGATGATGACGATGATGATGATTTTAATGATGATGATATATGAAACATATCTCATGATCTTTTTAAAGAAAAATAATGATAGGCCCTATCTGTAATTACACTGTAAATTTATTTTTGTATTGTATGATGTGGGTCAGAGACCTGTGTTGCCTTAAAAAGTCTTGTACTGAGGATGAAGATACCTGGCAATTGGCTAAGAATGATAAATTT
>NW_022756539.1:0-6947 GCF_011630105.1 Anneissia japonica
GAAACTCCCGAAATCTCTGGCATCTATAGCCTTTTATATTATGTCGTATTTAATTGATTTTCTTGAATTCAATTAACATTTATTTCCACACATTTTCAAAATACAGTGGGGATCCAGGAATTTTAAATAGAGCTTTATACCACCTCAGCCCTACCATGGTTGGGGGCTGAGGTAAGCAAATTTATAATTATGGCACCGCTATAGTTGGCCGGAAATTGTACTCTCAGATGCATTAGGAATATAATTTTCATTTTTCTCCACTTTTAAATTTTGGAAAAAAAAAAATTAGGGAGGATGGGCCGACTGGGCCCCTTGAATCTGCCACTGGAATACTCATCATAAAAAGTTTTTAAATTATCCTGGTAATCATATTTATGCCCGCATATATATTTCGTGCAAATTACTAACATTCATAAAAATAAAGATTTATTATCTACTGATTATCTTGTGATGTATTCGAACCATTAAAAACAAATAAGATAAACTTGAAACATTAATTTAGTCTCTTTGCATTACAGTAAAATCAATCAAAAGGTTTTTCTTTTCTTCCTCTTTTTGAATTTTACTTTTGTGCAAGTTGCGATTTACAGGACTAGGGAGATAGGAAGCACACACAACATTAATTAGCATTTTTGATTTCACAAACATAAAGTTGATTTACTTAATTTATCATTATCAGTGGCGGCTCCAGGAAAGCGAAATAGAGGGGACAGGGAGAAACTAGATCACCTAACCCCCAAGGGTGCGGGTAAGGTAAGAAAATTTATGATTTAACACCTCTAGATGGCTGTAAATGGTAGACCTAATTTTCCTTGTTTTTCCCCCATTTTCTTAATAATTTTGAAAAAATTAGGGTGGGTGGGGGTAGGCTCCCCCCCCCCAACTTGAATCCGCAACAGTAATTATTATGACATCATTGCAAGATTGCGTCAACGTAACACTGGAGTTTGTGAACTTGTGGTATCACTATTTAAATAAATCGAAATATATAATTGTCCGTGTCAAAGGCTGTATAAATATTGTTTAATAACGGCTATAGGGCCTATATAAAATTCAATATACTACTATACTATACTATGATATTTTTTTTGAAAGTACAAGAAAAACAGCAATCTATGTATGCAAATAATATTTAACACTAGGGGCCTACTATATCGTACGGGTCATAATAAAATACAAAAGGAATATATTGCTTATACTAGAAATTCGGCACTTTTGAGATTGTATAAAAAGTTTACACGCTTCCAATTTTAACAACGTACAAAACATTTTTTTTTGTCACAATAAATTTAGCCTCTGATAACCGTTAGCACCCATAAAATCGATATGTGGTTATTGAGATGGTTACGAAATGTACAAACAATTGCTTTTTTTGATCGAATGGATGATTAAGAACATATCATTAGTTAAATTTGCATGGCCCCTATGTACATACTATAAAAGATAGGCAATAAACAATAATGGTATGTTATTTGCTGGGTGAGTAAAGTTCGATGATTTATATTTCAATCTCTAATGTATTCCGTGAGGGATCCATTTTTACTGCATTCTTGTCAACAATCGGAAAACTGACTGTCAATTCTAAATACAATGCGACCCAAGCAACTAACACCAGATAATATCGTCATCCGCGATATTCAGCCACATGAGGTGGACAATGCTTTCAGGTTGTTTGAGGAGGGAATTATGGATGGTTTTATGAAATATTTTCGAAGTACGATTCATTCTTTCGTATACTTCTCTTTTCCTATCACAAACATTGCTTTCATAACATGCTGTTTGACGATGGGTGTTACAGCTTCGTTCATCTACACCGTAGTAGCTTTTCTGCTTTGCTTTGGTATACGTTTTTATCAAGAGCACCTATGGAACAGGCTGTATTTAAAATCAGCAACAAAAAGCTACGATATTATGAATGAGTTTGCCTACAAGGCACGTTGCTGTTATAAAGTTGCTGTGTTTGATGGTAAAATTATTGGGACTGTGGCAGTACAGGATGCCTCTGATGAAACGAGTGGCCGTAGCAATGTTGCAGAAATCTTGCGGATGTATGTAGTCAGGGAGTATCAACGTCGTGGATTGGGGCGTATTCTGATGGACACCGCTAGAGAATTTTGTACAGAGTGTGGCTATAGAGAAGTGACTGTTATTACCGGCACAGGGAATATGAAGGCACAATCATTCTATAGAAAATATGGATTTACTGAAGTAGATAGAATTCTGATGCGTGCGTGTACGGATAACTCCATTTACACCCCAAGTTCAGTTCAAATCATATATTTGTTGAAGCTAAATGAAAAATAGGCCTAGTCATTACCATACCAATGATTAGATAATGACGTAAGATTAGTTAGGCCTACGTCTATATAGGGCCTGGTCATACTTTTAAACACTGTTTAATTTCAGGTATCATTATTATGTTAATCAATTGTTTAAACCAAATAGGCCTACCCTAAATTGATATAGCCCGTGATCACTCCATCAAGGCCTCGTCACTGACCACTACCACGATCGCCGCTGGTGTGGTAGGCATATATCGTCGATACCCAGGACACCCACTGTTTCCTAGCAAGACGGTCGCCAATTACTATCTCTCTCAACATTTTAATTGTAATTTTACAAGTCCGTTATTCGAATGTAAGAAACATTTTTCTTTAATCAGTTCCAGTTGCTCTGGTTACAAGCGAAGAAAATGAAGAGCAAAATTAATGCCCATCAACCGAAACTAGTGAAGACCCTAGTAGACGGACATCTCAGCCGCTCGGCTGCGGCCGGTGTAACGTGGCATCAGCGCCAATATATAGGCCTTAAAACCAACTAAGAAGTCTAGAAGTATAAAAAGAAGCATAATTTTGCTAGAAAACCAAGTGGTCCAAAACCTATAAAATACTCAGGATGCGACCATAATTTTAATAACCATTCAATTTTAATGTCACAAAGGAAAATGACAACAACAGTCCAATTTCATGGTGCCATTTTAAAGGCCCGTTTATACTTCAACGATAACGATAACGATAACGATAAAAAAGTTAAAAAGCAATTGTTCATATAGAAAATAAAAGAAATAAGAAAAGTTTTTACATTAGAAAGATTCGATAACGATTTATCAGATATGCCATAACAACATATTTTGAAAAATCAAATCAGATGACGTCATAATCATGGAAAACATTAAAATCGTAGTAGTAGCAACGGACTTGTAAAATGAGGAATATGAATTACATTTATTCTATTCAAATCATGATTATAAAAATGATAATAGCAATGATAATGATAACAACAAAAAGTGATAATTGTATAACAATAACGATTATTTAAAAAAACCCCAATAAAATTATTATATGAAATCAAATGACTAAAATATATTTCTTATTGGAAAAATGTAGCGTACTAGATAGCACTCACTTGTCAAATAAGGTTATAGGCCTACAATTAGCGATTGTCATAAATCAATCATCAATCATTTTTTATTCTAAACACAACAAAAAATGTCACAGGAAAGTATAAAATACGATCAGAACAATCGAATAAAAAGATATGATGCCATGATGATGATGATGATGATGATGATGATAATGATGATTATGATGATGATGATGATGATGATGATGACGACGATGACGATGACGATGATCAGAATAGGTCCATGATCGAAGTTTTAGGACAGACCTAAACTAATTTTTACGGTTCTAGAAAGTAAAATACAATATTGTTTTTACTTATATAGGCTAGGCCTATAGTATATTTTCTAACGAAAATATGAAAGAAAAGGGGAAAAGAAAGCAAAGTTTTAAAAAATAACACTTTGTGGATAGGGGAAGAAGAAAGAACTAAAGCAAAACAAAAAAGTGAAATCACTGAACAAAATTCAAATGGCAGGTGCGGTTCCAAGGGGTGGAACAGTCGATCATTCCCGCTCGAACAGCATCCACTCGAGCTCTTATTTGTTAGAGTTGACAGTCTCCCTCTATCAAGGACTAATCGTTACGCTTGACCAACGACGGTAAAAACAACATAAATTCTGTGTTTTACGTTCGTGAGCACCCAGGCTAGCCGTTTTTTGACGTTGACGTTTGGAGGTTAGTGCTTTTGCAAATATTAATCAATTTGTTAATATTAAATAAAACAAGGAAGGCTTAACTACTCGGATCAACTGCGATCCATGACTTCAGCCCAGTGTTTGTATTGTGTTGTTTTGGCATCATACTGATAGGGCTACTCTAGGCTAGAGTCAGTCAGGCCAGCTAGAGTCTAGGTGGCTACATTATAGAGGCAGGTGGTACTAGTAGTAGGCCTAGGCTAGAGATGCGTTTTTTAAGGCCTAGCAACTAGGCCTAGTTGCTTAGCTAGCATACAGAACAGGCCTGAAAATGTAGACCAAGGCTTATCCTATCCTTATAGAAGGAAGAGAGCATCTGTTATCAAGGTTTTAAAAATTTGTAATGGTTTGATAAGTGGGGAGTTGGTAGGTTTTTGTCATTAGCTGCATTTACTAGGGAACATTCACTAAAATTTAAGTAAGGAGGACAAAGTTTTAATGCGAGAGTAATTAATGATTTGAATAGTTTGTCGATAATTGAAGCTTTGGATTCACAAACAATCAACCAATTTAAATCAAGGCTTGAATTGAAGAACATTGGCTGAATCACCATTTAATTTTATGGTTTTTTTCTTTCAAATTAAATTTTTACACTTCTTTGCAATGTTTTTATAGTTCATTTTATTTACCCCTCTTTGTTAGGTTTGCCGTTTTTTTACTTCTGTGTTTTGTATTCGCTTGTTAATATAAGGACCCTAATGGAAATAAGGTTTCTTTTTTACCTTCCTTGGGTCATTCTTAGTATCGTTTTCTTGTCTTCCCTGTTTTTGTTTTCTTTTGCGTAAAACTAAAATTCATGCCAATATTTTTCCATGATTTATAATAATTGGAGTAATGCAAATGCATATTTTCTAAAAAAAGTCATTTTTTGTGAAATTTTGCCGGGAATGGGGCTTTAAAATAAAGTAAGGAGGACAAAGTTTTAATGCGAGAGTAATTAATGATTTGAATAGTTTGTCGATAATTGAAGCTTTGGATTCACAAACAATCAACCAATTTAAATCAAGGCTTGAATTGAAGAACATTGGCTGAATCACCATTTAATTTTATGGTTTTTTTCTTTCAAATTAAATTTTTACACTTCTTTGCAATGTTTTTATAGTTCATTTTATTTACCCCTCTTTGTTAGGTTTGCCGTTTTTTTACTTCTGTGTTTTGTATTCGCTTGTTAATATAAGGACCCTAATGGAAATAAGGTTTCTTTTTTACCTTCCTTGGGTCATTCTTAGTACCGTTTTCTTGTCTTCCCTGTTTTTGTTTGCCTTGTATTTTTTGTATGTAATGGTACTGAATAAAATCAATCGATCAGTCAAGCAACCACCATAAGTATAAACCGTATGTAAGAGATTCAAACAGAGGGGTGATTCAAGATCAAGGTAGACTTCACCTACTGTTAGTACATATATGGGACTGGTTGGAACTAAGCCTTGGTTGGCATTGATTAGATTATTTTTGGGAAAGTTTTGAGATAAGAAGAGGAGAACTTCCCTGCAAATTTTGATTCTTTAGGTCTAAATGTATTTTGGTTGACTGCAAAAAAAAAATTTGGATTTGTCATTTACTTCATATTGTTAACTTAAAATGTCATTGTAAGACTGATATTGGCATTTTATGATTGTTTGAAAGAAGTTTTAATTTCAAAGTGGCTATGCTTACATTGAGATATAGTGCATTAAGATAGTGAGAGTTATTTTTAAGATTAGGTAAAGCCAAGTCAACCAATCAGCGTTGGGATTTCGATCACTTCACCGTAAGCATAGCCACAGTGTTTTAATTTGGGTTTACTAAAAATATTTTTCATGCCTGCTTCTACTTTTTCATTTATACATATTTATTTTTTTTCAAATATAAGTCACATTTTACCACCATTTGTTTTGTAACATTCAATTATGAAGTGCATTTTGCTGGTATAGCATACTGTATATATTTACTTTGGTGTGCAGTTATCTACATGACGTTCATTACAAATGATTTTGCCAGGATAACAAGGTGACCTAAAAATCAGATCAATAAAGAAAAGTGCCTCTTCCTATGAACAAAATCTAATTTTGTCATAACTTAATTAAAACACACTTTTGATGATAACATATTCTCTGTCTTTGATAGCAGTGCGGAACCATTTGGATAGAGTACAGCGGAGCTAAATAACTAACAAGATTCAATGACACCATGGGTAGCAAAGCAGAGCTTTTCTCATCTTGTAAATCCGGAGACCTGTATCAAGTAAAGTAAGTGTCGCTGTAGACTTTTCTTCTAAGCCCACTCCCCCCCCCCTCCACCACCTTGTATACTGTTGCTAAGTTCCTACAAAGAACAGCGCGAATGTACGTAAACATGTGCGTTTTGTGTGACAACAGGTATGTGTGTGGGAAAAGTGTGTATTCCTGGCTCTATTCTGATTGGTCAGTTGTTAATTTTGGATTGGCACTCTGTGAAGGTCCATTATTTTTATAAATCAAGTGTCTTGTAGTCAGTATCAAAGCTAAGAAAAAAAATTAAATGTGAGAATTCATACCTTACCCGAGCTCCTAATACGCAACAGTATCAAGGAGTATTGACATGGGGGATGAGGGAGTAGGGAGTGATACAGGGGTATAGGTTGGTTTTGGTCTATGGAGTGGGGGGAGCTGTGAAATGGCCTGGGGGTGCGAAAATTGAGAAAGCAGAACTAAATTCCTATTGCAATTAAAAATTAATGGTCATTTAAAAAATATTTTAACCCATTTAGTGGGGGGAGGAATGGGATGTGTCAGGACATCCCACACACCCTCCAGCCTGTGATGAGAATGGGTTATAATCTTTACACTAATTTGAGTGTATTGTTTACCTCTGCAAGTTTGCAGAAGGG
>NW_022756540.1:0-794 GCF_011630105.1 Anneissia japonica
TCTGGGAAGCTGATGAGCTCTTTGTTAAACTTGATCATGTTTTCGGCCTCTTTTTTAAAGAGCTCCTCCATTCCTATCAAAGGATTTACTTTCAAGGGAAGAGTTGATCCCCTGACACTTTTCAGCACACCATCACGTTAAAAGACCGATCTGTAAGGTGACCTCGGGGTTTTTCTCTATTTTCGTTGACACGGCTTTCATGGTGAATCTAGTACTCCTTTCCTTTTCTTTCCTATCTCTGAAAGCCTCAAATGAGAGACGAGCAAGCTTAGGCCTACTTGATGATGGACTTTCATTTGGACTTGGCCGTTTTCGTGTATTAATATTAGAAGTTGAGTCCTCCATTAAAGATTCACCACAAGAATGGAAAAATTTTTCTTCTGAACCTTTTGTTGGGTGTCTATAAAACGAAGACCGAAAACCGAAGACCCAAAAACGAAGACCCCTATTTTTTCTCTTTCATTTTGATGATAATACGCCAGGCTCTCACAAAATCCAAATTAAGAAATTTTTCTGTTTGTGAAATTTTCAAGGGTCTTCGTTTTATAGACACCATATAGACACCCTATATGGGTGTCTACAAAACGAAGACCGAAGACCCGAAAAACGAAGACAGTTATTTCTCAATTATCTTATTGAAAGTATTTCAAATCATCATAAAACAGGTGCCAAGTACCTATTTCATTATTTTATCGGAATAAAATGAGGAATATCAAGAAATACTTAAGGGTTTTATAGACACCCATGGGTGTCTACAAAACGAAGACCAGAAAAACGAAGACCCACTTTTTTTT
>NW_022756541.1:0-1066 GCF_011630105.1 Anneissia japonica
TAATTCAACTAGCAATAACATTTAAATTATCTAATTTGCTAACATAATTGAAATTAGAAAATCGAGATGATTCATTAAAAAGGAAGAATTAATAGAAAAACACAACTATTAAAATTTTTAAAAATATGCTATTACAAACTTAATTATTAACAATTTATATTTAAAATTTTACTAATTTTAAATATAAATTGTCATAGGCCAATTCAAAATAATAAAAAATTTTAAAAATAACAAATACGAAATAAACATTTGTTTTCCAAAAATATATATTAAAAAACAATAATGATGACAATGGTCGGATATAAAAACATATTATGTAATAATCATATCAAGCATCGCAATAAAAACCTCTTTTATCAGTTATATCAAATTATGATCTTTGGCAGGAACCACTTAGACAACGCTGATGAAGTCATGAATAAAGAATAAATGAAAGGAAATCATATTTACTCTGACAATATCTTGACCTTCGACCCTTGACAGCCTTTTCAATGTATCAACAACTCTGTTTGGATTTTTCTTCCATCTTAACAATTCTAATAAATTTACTGTGGACAAAATTGTTTTTAAATTGTATTAAAAGTCAAATTATGACGTTATGAGTTTAATATGATTAGAACTTTTAAAGTAATCTCAACCAGTACTGTATCTTCACTGTAAGTATAAACATTAGCATCAAATCATAATCACATTTTATCGTAATTCTAATTATCACTATAAATTCAACAACAGGACGCACATCTTCGCTCACGAACACAGTGTGCGTGTAGTCCTTTGATCTTTACTGTGACATCCACAATTCGATACTAGTTGCGAGTATAGCCGTCAAGAATTAGTTTATGAGGACTATACGTTTTATGGCGTTAGTTACTATTTTACTAATTTTGGGTTCTTTGAAAATATCTGTTACATCTCCTTCTTTTGACCACGAGCCATCTATAAACTACAATTTGATTTGTAAAAATTGACCATCAAAATGAAAAGTTATAGAAACTGAATATTTACGATTTTTATAAAAATTCATGTTCTTATTAAACATTAAACTGTCATTTTGACAATTTTAGAC
>NW_022756542.1:0-744 GCF_011630105.1 Anneissia japonica
CTGCCCGATGGCGTAACCACTGGGGGACAAGGGGAAAATATCTTTGAAAAATCTTCCCCACCCCTCTGAAAATGCCCTTTCATCCCCTGAAAGTGCCCAAAAACCTCAAATTTCGCGCGCATTTCTTGTTAGCATGGCCCAATTCCCTCTAAAGATTGCACATTTTAGGAAGTTTTGATCAATTCCAACGAAATTAGAATTAAAAACACTGGGGGACAAGGGGAAAATATCAATCTTTGGAAAAACTTTCCCCACCATTGACAAATACATCCTCTGAAAGTGCCTAAAATTCTCAAATTCTTTGCGTGCATTTTTTGTTACGGTAGGCCAATTTCCTCTATAAATTGCACATTTTAGGGAGTTTTCATCAATTCCCACGAAATAAGAATTTAAAAAAATATATATTTTGCGCGCTTGGCGCGCATTTTTTAGGGCTTTTTTAGTTTTATCCTTTTAAAGTTATTTAAACACATAATAGTCCCAAACTCAAGAAAGACAAATTTAAGATAGATCATTTTAACCTAAAAGAAGGGCCTCAATGTGTATAGATGGTGAAAGAATGTGTTTGTAATAAATACAACCATGATGCTTATATTTAGTTTCAAACACACGTGTGTGGCCTATATTATAAATAAGATAAGCCCTATGTCGTATTGTTTTCTATATGGGGAGTGGAGTAGGGTGGGGTGGGTATTGTAAATTACTAACCGGGAAATGAGGATTGTATGTTATTATTATTATTAT
>NW_022756543.1:0-960 GCF_011630105.1 Anneissia japonica
TTAACAAACATAAAGCACTAGTGCGTACATTGGCGTTCCATACTGAGGCTGTTTATCGCGACCGAGATGCATAACAAAACGGCGCGGTCCAATGATCTGTATCAGGGTTGCCATTTGGCCTTTTTGACGGCCAGATTCCTCAAATCTGGCCGTATATATATATTTGGCCGAATTTTTGAATTTACATTTTTTTTTCAATACAGGCCTAATATAACAGACTTGTTTTGGATGTGTTGTTTTTGTTAGCTTAAATTCTATATTTGATTCTAATCACAGTGGCGGATTCAGGGGTGGGGTTCGCCCCCCCCCCCCTCTGTGAAGAAACGTAACAAAACACTATGGGTCCTGGCTTACAAAATTCATGCTAACTAGACGCGGATCCAGACCTTCGCCCACTTCGCCCAAGCGAAGGTCCAGGGTGAGAATTCAAAATAAAATGTTTTCCAACAATCATACTTACTTTCCTTGGCACTTATTTTGAACATTACCATTAGAAAAATGTTTAAAAATCCACACTATCCTATACCTTACACTTTTAAACTGATTGTACTGTAGGCCATACCAGAGAGAGAGGTTACGGTACATTCCCAATACATTATGGTCTTCCACTTCTATAGCACATGATACAGTGCATAGCAAACGTTATGTAACCACTAATAATACTCAGGTCCAGTGGCGTAGGTATGGGCAGTGCAGTCAGTGCACAGCACTGGGGCCCGGGGCTATTGGGGGCTCATTCAATAGGTATAATGATCTAAAAATTTAACTTTAAAAAAATCCTATTCAAACTTTAAAAGGACCCTTCAATAATATTAGGTTTTAGAGGCTATAGTTATTTATTATATTCATTACAATTTACCTATTAGGCCTACCTATTTCCCAAACACTGCAAGTAAAAAAAAAAAAAACAATACAAGCCCTTACGTATACGATGGACTAATATACTTTTTGAAATCACAT
>NW_022756544.1:0-686 GCF_011630105.1 Anneissia japonica
AATCAGTTTAGATTTGCAAGTATCTCATTTGAGATCCAGCAAGCTGAAATTATTGCACTGGAGAGGGCGCATAGTTTGATCATGTGCGATATTAGCATTACAATATCACAATCGTGACTTCAGACACGTTGAAAGATTGAAAGGAACTCAGATTCTACCAAACGCTTGAATCACCACAGTGCCTTCTGGGTCAAGTGGTTATGACGTTCGCCATGTATGCGAAAGGTCCCGAATTCGATGGAGTTTTTTTCTTTCTTCATCAGATTCCTCTTCTGTTACTTTTCAATTTATATTATTCATTGCATTATTCCTCTTGCTGTATCTGGATTCCAATCCTAATGCATGAATTTCTATTAAATAAATATAAAGAGACTATTTCGATGACAGACGAAATTTCCCATCATCTTTCACATCATGATGATGTTCTGCCCTATATTGCACTCATAAACATTAATCATTTGTATATTCTGCACTGGGATTTGCTGTCAACGTTTTCTATCAGGGCCGGCGGAACGTGGGGGGCCCACTTATAAGCAGGCGCGTAACAGGGGTCTTGGGTCAGGGGGGTGGCGGCAAAGGTAATAATTTTCCCGGTTAGTAATTTATGACTTGATGTGATACCCCCCCCCCACATAGAAAACAATACGACATAGGGCTTATTTTATTATTACACACGTGTGTTTGAA
>NW_022756545.1:0-1050 GCF_011630105.1 Anneissia japonica
TTCAAATCTAGTTATTCTTCTTTCTTTCTCCCCTTTTCTGTTCGCACGATATCTCAAAATTGCCATGAGTTACGCACACGGTCGCTACATCGATCATTTTGATTTCGCCTGGAATAGTCATGGTAAGATTTTCAACGCGCTCAGACATGCGTGACGTCATCTACGTGCAATTTTGCGTTTTTACATTATCGATCATATCAGCCTAACCAATTGCCATTTCAAAATCGTATTAAGTGAGCATTAACTTCGGGTTAACGTTGAATGTACTGTACCCTAATTGTACGCGTGCGCTTCGCTACGCGCGCGTACGCGTGCGTTAAAATTTCAAAATGCTCGAAATCACTTTTTAACTAATTTAGAGCACGTTTCAGGCCATTTTGAGCATTTCAAATTTTTTTTAAATTTTCCTCTACGCGCGCGCATTTTTGCTAGCGCAGCACGTACGGAAGCTGGACACTATGTTTTTTTCACATAGTTTGGGTTCCTGACATTGTTTTCACAAACTTCCATTATTTTCGGTCATCTTTTGGGCCAATAGCAATACCATACGTGCGCATCAAACATAGGTATCTTTGCGCGTATTTGTGCCGTTTACAGTGAAATTATGCTAAAATCAGACGTATTTTTAATCAGTTATAGCTCCTTAGGTTGAAAGGTGACCCCCAATTTTTATTACCTATTCTGAAAGCACATGAGTTGTAGATATGATTTTATAGATCATAATGGCTGATCGGATATTGTGACGTCATCCTTTTGGCATCTGAATTCAAGAAAGTGAATTATAGCTATGACGTCATTTTTGAAAATACGCATTTGAGCGTATTTCGCTTATCCTTGATCGATCGTCTTCCAACTTTAAGTATGTTATAGCTGAGACAATTCTCTTTCATATATTTGAACTCTTTTTACATTTTGATGACGTCATCATGGTAAAAAAAATTGTTTTTTCTGACCCCCACATTTTTCTTTCCTCAAATCGTTGATGAGCCCATATCATCTTAACCATTCGTCATTTCTGAATCATATTAGGTGAGCATAATCTTCAGGTCA
>NW_022756546.1:0-549 GCF_011630105.1 Anneissia japonica
CAGTCCTTCATATTTGTTCGACCATTGGGGGATATGTTTGAAACCCGTCAGTGACAAGGATGCATTCAATGACGTGATTCACCAGTGACATGTCGGTCCTTTTTAAATATTTACTTTAATAATACTAATTAGTCATAATAATGATAATAAAGGTGATAACAACAACAATATTAATAGTAATATTTATTTTAACAATACTAATAGAAATAATATGGTAATAATAACGATATTTAAATATCTATTTTAATAATACTAATTAGTGATAATAACACTGAAGGTGATAATAGCAATAATAAATTAAAGATAACGTTTATTTTTATAATAATAATAACACTAATTAGTAATAATAATAATAATTATGATACTTATAATACTAGGCCTACTTAGTAATAATAGAGTAATAATATCGATAATAAAGGTGACAACAACAACAACAATAATAATAATATTAATAATAATATGAGAAAAATACCAATAAAACACTAATAACAATATTTTTAAAATTACTATTATTAAAATAATAATACTAAGACTAATATATAATAATAA
>NW_022756547.1:0-741 GCF_011630105.1 Anneissia japonica
TGGGAGTGGATTCCCTTGTCGGGGAGCTTGGACTCTTCGTCGGGGAATTCCTGGCGCCGCCCCTGGGTCCATATCGCACACTTTTAAATTATAACTTTCTAATAGTGTTGAAATAACAGGACGCTATTGTTATTTTATTTACGTAGAAAATATATTCAGCAAAAATGTTTACCCCCGGTAATAGTTGTATTTCATTAATAATCCGAATCATCAAATAATACAGCGTAAAATTTCATTTTATCTTGTCAATTTACAGTGCATTGACCTTCTTACACACTCGACGGAAAGGTTAACGGACGGTTAGGACGAAAATGTGATTAATTGTTGGGAATAATTATAGTAATATACTGAAGCAAATGGAATCATGGAGTTTATAACGTACGAAATGGTGTTCGCTTTGCGCACGCTTTAGCGCCTGTGAAAGCATTAAACTTTCGATAGTACCATGGGGTTTACAGCGCTGTTAACCTCGTCATTCGCTGAATAATCATCAATGATGGAAGTATCAATACCTCAGGCTCTGGCCACACTGCTGTTGTGTGCTCTTATAGGCCTATAGTCATAATGTGCCTGCACGCCCCCACCCCCTCCCACACGCCAAAGAAAAAATTCTCGCGCCCCCAGTCGCCGTCGCCAAAATCACGGTCAAGTAGATAAAAATCACTTAAAATCACGGTGATTTTAGGTGATTTCGCGAATTAGCGCCCCTCAAGTGATCATCGACCCCCTCCCCACTTCACA
>NW_022756548.1:0-1655 GCF_011630105.1 Anneissia japonica
GCAGCCACTCCAAGATATGAGAAACTTTCACTACCTATTTTACTGAAAATTATTATGGACTTGAACTGCCATTTACCAAAATCCGGTGTCAGTTGAACTACTATTTTTATACCTCCTTGCTATTACGGCCATGTAACATACCAAATTTAACTTGTACTGGTTCCCGATGGCGAATAAGACCACGGTTCTGTCTCTTAGCGATCTCAACTTTTCGTGGCTATGTATCAACGGTGGGTTTAGGACGTGGGTTAGCAAAAAATCTTCCCTAAAATAGTGTGAAAAATTATGCTACTTTGATACGAGACAGAGCAGGGACTTTAAATACCAATTTTACCTTTATTGCCCACACTTGTGCTACCAAGTCCTCACAAACAGTGGCGGCTCTAGGATATATTTTCTTGGGGGTTAAGTTGTCCGACAGGGGGGACTTGAGCTCACAGGCTCCAGCTGGGGGAAGGGGTTTTGAGAAGGATCCCTCCCAAATGAGATTTTTTAAAAAGAATATCAACCTCTGGATGGCCGAAAATACTATATTCCCAGATGCTCATCAATTCATCATATTCTATAATTGAAATTGAGACAAAGGAAGGTTCTTTCTTGCTTCAAAAATGAGACTAGAAATTATCATGCAGTAGCAATTAACTCACCAATTACAGGATGGAATGGAATGGTGCTTTTGTATTTTATAAAGGTTATGTTTTTTTAATTTATTTAAACATCTTTTGCTTATTGATTCATTTTCTATTTTGTAATTAAAAAAAAAATTCTTTCTTGTCTCAGAAATACATGGCTTTGATTTGTTAAAAAAAATAGTGTAAATATCATCTTCTTTTAATAATATTGACCAGCATAATACGAGAAGATGGAAAGAAAGTGATCAATAGAAATGAACGGCAGGAAAAAAGGAGAAAAGGCAGATGAAAAAGGAGTGGAGAATAGAACACAAGATAGTAGAGAAGGTATGAAAAAGAGAGGGGAAAAGAGAAGGATCAAAAGAATCGGTAGAACACAAATCCAAAAAATAACCCAGCAAGCTAGTCCAAAAGGGTGTACGGTAAGAATGGCCCCGGAAAAAATGGCCCTGGAAAAAATGGCCCTATATGACAGGTAGGTAAAAATGCCCCCAATAATCAAATTCTGAATTAAAACTGATTTTCTTGAGTCATTATATGCATTTTTTTTATCTTAACTAATTTAGTTTTTAAAAGGTATCTCCCCAATTATCAAATTCTGTATTAAAACTGATTTTCTTGAGTCAATATATGCATTTATCTTAAATAATTTAGTTTTTAAAAGGAATCTAACATCAAACAAATTGCCATTTACAATTTACTTTTTGCAAGAATTATTATTCAATGATAAAATATTCAAAGATAAATAAAAAGCCATGAATTACACTTTTTATTTTTTTTCTCCATTTAAATGTTAAAAAATAGCAACAACCTAATCAATAAATCATGCATTTATTAATACTAAAATAATTTACTTGTGGCCGATTTCACCTTAAGCGGAATCACAATTTTCCAGAAATTCAATCTATGTATTGGTAAACCCCACAAACAGTGGGTTAGTATGAACATCAAATTATTATTTTATTTTTTTTAAAGAAAAAGAGAGTTCTACAATCATAATTATATGGTTTAGATGGGGTTTGC
>NW_022756549.1:0-557 GCF_011630105.1 Anneissia japonica
TGTTTGCAAAAAATGTACTCGCGCAGCAGAGTGGTCAGGGGAGTCAGAGGAAATCCCCGCTACACGAGCGTGCGTTGATATGAAACGTCATCAATCATAGCTTCAGGATTATATAATTATGCTATATGCCGAGATTAACTATGAGTGGATATACCACTCACATGTCTACGGCCATACTACGTTGAAAACACCGGTTCTCGTCCGATCACCGAATTTAAGCAACGGGAAATAAGATGTGTATAAGAGACAGGGCCCGGTTAGTACTTGTATGGGTGACCGCCAGGGAATACCGGGTGCTGTAGACTTTTTACATTTTTCCTCCAAAATTCTAAAGTAGGGGTGCATGAGAGTCCACACGACCTCGGGCCAACATAGTTGGGGCTGAGGTGCAAATATTTTGAGAATATGGACCTCTTGAAGTGCCCGGAAATTGCACTCTCATACCTTAAAAATCATACAGGTTCTATATGTTCATGTCAACAATACGCAATTAATTCGCTGGTGTTAGGCCGGTTCGAGGGTCGTTTGAAGTACGACGAAACGAGAGACACGGTGAT
>NW_022756549.1:640-1021 GCF_011630105.1 Anneissia japonica
TCGTCGAACGTGGCGGTGCCGGCGACGACGACGTGGACGACTCCGGATGGACGACCTCCGAACGACCGAGGCGCCAACCTACGACGTACTCGCGCAAGGAGAGCAAGAAAGCTGAGGACCGTCCAAGACCCAATCCTGCTCGCTCCAGAAGTCCCGTAGTCGAGTTCAAACGACCTTTGCAGGTTTTGCCACCCGTCGAGTTTTCGCACACTCCTCGAATGTTGCGCCTGTTCGTGTCCATGAGCACAGATCCGGACATAGCTCTCTTCGCTCTGTCCCTCGAACTGCTGGTGGCTGCGAAGGTGAAGAGCGCGTTCAAAATTCGTCGCCTGCTTTCCTTCCTGTGCGACGCCAGACCGAACGTCGATTCGGATTCCGAGT
>NW_022756550.1:0-1194 GCF_011630105.1 Anneissia japonica
AATAGGCAACACCAACAAAGACAGCCTTTTTTAATGTTAAGGGTGGGGGAGGGGGGTGGGCATCGCCCCCATTACTACAGGAGCTCGAATCACTCACCCCAGATGAGAAAACCTTACAAAGGAAAACCCAATATGGGATTCAACAACAGAAAGGGAATGAAGAAATAGGATGTCAGGTAAGAATGAATGATCATTCAACATATAAGGCAGGCAGCCTGGCATGCCATTTGCCAAAGTGGCTTTCTTTAACTTCAGATGAAGAGATCATTCAAATAGTAAAGGGGTGTACAATATAATTCTCAAATGCCAATTTACCACCTCCTCAGTCGTCTATTCGATTATCGAATCTGAATTCAACACTTATTCCTATTATAGAGAAAGAAATTTCATATTGCTTGCAAAACAGGTTATTGAGATAGATAACTCAACATGAACCTGGTGAGTATATATCGCCTATCTTCTTGGTGCCAAACAAGAATAACAAGTTCAGACTGATTTTAAATTTGAAAAAAAATAACGAGAATGTAGAATATCATCATTTTAAGATGGAATCGTTTGACACAGCTATAAGGCTGGTCACTCCAGATTGCTTTATGGCGTCTATAGACTTAAAAGATGCATATTATGGTGTATCAGTACTTAACAAGTTCCGAAAATATCTCCGTTTTATTTGGAAGGATACACTCTATCAATTTACTTGTCTTCCGAATGGCCTAGCTTGTGCTCCACGGAAGTACACCAAGCTCATGAAACCCGTCTGCGATTTTTTCCCCGTACGAAACATTTACATGAAACTCCACTCGGGCCGTCTCGACTGAATCGACCCGAAAATCTCATATTGCAGAATTCAGGTCAAAAGGTCATCAACAACTTCTGATCTAAGAATGTCGCTGTCTATTTTTTAAAAATATATTGATGTTTAATCCATGCTAATACTAATGGGTCGTTTAAAATGACATAATATTTGATTGAGCTGCACGAGTAAAAATTGTTATTTTAACTTGAGTTACATACTGTGGCAGTTTTTATTTTTGAGTTAGGTCTGGGTTTTGCATAATTACCTAGGCCTAACTACAAATATACACTTTCTGAGGAAAGCACAGAGAGTAAGGAAAAGCGCGTTTCTCGCGGCGTTTGATCAAATGAAACAGGGTGACTGTTATTTTCAAATTAAGAGAAGAGCTGAGAAGAGGC
>NW_022756551.1:0-963 GCF_011630105.1 Anneissia japonica
ATTCATATTTTGTTAGTTCGCCGGCTTTTCGTTGAATGTTTCACAATGACTAAACATTGTAGAGGACATTATAAAATATAAATAAAAGAAAGCTTTTTTGGATGGATAGATGGATTTATTCGATGTAAACACACCAAGGGTAACCCACGAAAGTCTGAAGAAGATTTATTCCCAATGGGGTCCTTCTGGTGGTGATTGAGCAGTACACATGGAGACAATCCCCTATCTTTTCCGAATAGTGTAGGCCTACTGCGTTCTTTAACGTGCACATAGGCCATAATGTACACGGGACCAACGGCTTAATCGTCTCATCCTAAAGACGTAACGATCCTATCGTAACTTGCATTTATTGCATCCCTCTAGCTGAAACACAAGAAGAGCAGAAATGGGAATCGTGCTGGGGACATTGAGATCTCCACGGCAGCTCACACACAGTGGCTACCAACAGATTAGCCGACTGAGCTAAGCTGCTATCTCAGCTTAGCTCCTTACTATTAGACACTCCAACAGAGAGTGTTTTGCTAATTTACTGGTTATTTAGGAAACATTGAAATTATTTCTACAATATTTATCTGGTCCCTGCAAATAATGCTGGAATGATAATATGTTTAATATCTAATGTGTTTGTTGATTGATGCTTGTTAATTTTGTATTGAACTCTTGTTGAAAACAAATTAAATTGATTAATAAATAATGTATCTTCTATATAACCTTAAATTACAACAACTGCAGATAAATATATAATAATATATATACTAATCTACTATTTAACATGTTTGGCTAATAAATCTAACCTGAGATGTCAATGTTGTTTATTTACTTACCATTTTCTGAAATAGGCTAAAATTCAATTTTGCCTTGAGGCGGGAAAAGCTTTCGATATCATAAACATTGCACATAAATATTTCCGTCAAGTACCGATATTCAACATCCGCATTATCTCTGAAAACATCAATTGAATGA
>NW_022756552.1:0-1009 GCF_011630105.1 Anneissia japonica
GATTTATTTTACTATAAACCCTTACATGCCAACAAATCGTATGAACCAAACTGTGAAAACTTCTATGTAAGTTTGCGACATACAGTTGGATAATGGCAATCTTAAACTGCTTATGGGCAATTCCATGCCAGAGAGAAAAAAAATCAAAAATTTGAAACTTAGTCTTTCATATCAAATTTGGTATCAAATTAAAGCTTAATGTCTAGAGCTTCTAGGTATATGATTATTAATCAATATTGGTTGCGATATGATATTGAAAATTATGATTTATTATTAATATTGTTTCTTTTCCCAATATATTCATAATAATGGAAAAATAAAAGTCCATGTTAAATGCCATTATCATATATGTATATGATTAATTTCAGTGTGATATTGAAGAAAGATACATGAGTGAATAACATTAAGTTTTGTTTTTTGTTTTCCGGATATCGTTCCTCGTGAATGACATCACAGAAGACGACTAAGAATAATGTCACACTGTTACCAAAAAAATGCATTTTTTTCAAATATCTTGAAAATATGGAACTGTAATGAACTGAATATTTTATCCCAAATCAAGTGTATGAGGGTCTATAAAATCCATATAAATGTTTAATTATAATTGCATTTAAATATAAATAATAACAATATGAAATATGTCACACTGTTACCGAATTTTACAGTGATTTTATCTACTTAGGTTAATTCAATCTTTACCAATGGTTTAGTATCTTACAAATAGTTACATTCCTAGAGATGAATGTTGTTAATAGCCTTTAAGTAACAAACGCAAGGCGAAAATATTAATAATAACTAAATCATAAAAATGTCACACTGTTACCACAAAAATTTCTTTTTTTATCACAAAGTAATTATTA
Organism: Anneissia japonica; assembly: GCF_011630105.1. Classification (NCBI taxonomy): domain Eukaryota; kingdom Metazoa; phylum Echinodermata; class Crinoidea; order Comatulida; family Comatulidae; genus Anneissia; species Anneissia japonica. The sequence continues at coordinate 861 of NW_022756552.1, forward strand.
AATGAACTGAATTTATCATTATTAAAGATAATGTATGGGTCTATTAAACCTATAAATGTTTTATATTAATTAAAATTTAGTATAAATGTTAATTACTGTATAGTATTAACTACGCTCCAATACGCTGATACCATTTGCGTCAGTTTGCA
>NW_022756553.1:0-683 GCF_011630105.1 Anneissia japonica
TACATTAACATTTCTAAATAGTAAGATCAATTTAGGATTAGATTAATTTGAATATAATTTCATTTGATTAAATTCAAACATGCACATTCAGTAAGGGTCCATTAACTATTTAATTTTTATAAATTTGGTGGTACATATAATATTTGTATTACAGTGTACCATATTTAGACACAATCTGCAACACCAACTACTGTAGTGGTGGTCATTAGTTTGTGTAACACAATGCCCTATCAGTGTAAAGTGTATGAAGTTCGTTTTAAAAGAGAACTAGCAAAATGATTTTTTGTTCTAGAGGGGAATTTTGATATGCCATTAATAATAGAATCAAACTTAAAATTGTTTTTTGGCAATTTCTTATGAAGTTATAGGCCATTATATATTATTTAATCATGACGTCACTGGTGAAAAATGTAACAAAAGATCGTGCAAATAAAACCGCGTAGGTATCCGCCGCGTACGATCTTTGCGTGCATGCTGTAACCATGGCTGTAACTCATTTGTTGACAACGGCTAATGCAGTTATATAGGCCTATGACCTGATAATGCAAGTTACAACAACCATGGTTACAGCATGCACACAAAGTCATACACGGTGGATACCCTACGCGGCGCTATATGCACAATCTTTTGTTACTTTTTTCGCCGGTGACGTCACGGTAAAATCGTATATAATGGCCTATAAC
>NW_022756554.1:0-1148 GCF_011630105.1 Anneissia japonica
ATTCTGCCGGTGTCCGGTTCGTACACGGCACCGTCTAAACCGCAGCGTAACCAGCATTCGTCCGTGAAGGGAACCGCCTCGGGATACCCGTTGAGAGCGGGAACGCAAGATCCTACGTCGCTGCCGACGGGAAAGTAGCAGTGCGATCCGAAGAGTCCGCACCCCTCGAAGTCGGAAGCGAGGTACCAGCGGTCGTTGTTGCCTTTGAAATTTTTCTTCGGCCGGCAGACGCTGCACAGGTTCAGCGAGATGCTTCTCTCGCAGCTGTCGCAACATCTCACGTATCGGGTCCCGTCCTCCGCGATTTCCAAGCACGCCCGATTCCAGTTCGGGAGAATGCACGCTTCCTGGTAGAGAAACGGAGTGGCACCTTGAACGTAAACCAAACCGATCACCAGGTCGGAAGCCACCTTGGAATACGCGACCGCAAAGGAGTAGAAAGACGAAGAGAACAACAGCAATAACAGAAGCCGAAACGGCGAAACGCCTACCGTCCGTTCGATCGGGCTTTGCATCGATGCTACGTTCGGTGATCGGCGTGAATGCGTCGCCAATACGTCTATCGCCTTGCCACCCACCAATCGCAGTTTGTCCTGAAATGAAGGGGCAGAATGGCGCAAGGATACCACATCCGGTTTGGGTCTCCGCCGACGTTTTGCACAAGGGCGTCCTCGAATTGTTCCGAAAGACCGTTCTCGACGGATCGTTCGACGGCGTCGGGAGGAGGGACTTCTCCGTACAAATCTCGATCGACTTCATTCAAATCGGTCGCAAACATCGAAAACCACAAGTTGTGGTGCGCGTGCAGACCTCCGACGACACGAGGCCACTCGTCTTCGAAGTCGTAGAGCACCGGGTTTTTCAACCAACTTTGTTCGTTCCTATAGTTTCGCCATCTTCCGTCTTCGCATTTCCAGATTGAGATATCGCTGACGACGGCGATCGAGTTCGTTTTTTCGCTCGAGACGATGGAACAATCTTCGACCACGAAATCGACCGGAACATCGTTTATGACGAAGGTGCTTTTAACCTTACGCGGGATTCGGCCACGCGGAATCTCGTTCAGAGCTCTCTCACTCACATTCACCCGCACCAACGAATTCTTGTTCCCGACGGCGGCGCCGAGCACCTTACCGAACATCAGAACC
>NW_022756555.1:0-604 GCF_011630105.1 Anneissia japonica
GGCCTTTATCCTCAACCTGGGCTTCAATATTTGGAAAAGCTTTTGGTTTGTACCTGATTGTACTTCAAACATTTCTTATGAGGTAGTTCTTGTTATCTTGCATAGTAAAATACCTACTACATGTCTTGTGACATGTTTCCAAACTACATCTTCCACGTTGTATTAACAAATTCTGCCCACTTATTAAATGTTTTTATATCTTTTTTGGAAAGAGAACAAAAGATAGTTTCTGGTGACTAAATTGCATTCTGATGTGTTGAATTTGTGTAGAAAAAAATCATGGAAAACAATTTTATATAACCAATTATGTTATTTACTAATATAATTCATATATAAGGGTTTTTTGAAATGATAATACTGTTAGTGCAATAAACAAGCAATTACCATTAATCATTTTTTAAACAAGTTAAATTGGATAACAATTATATTTATTATTACATTATTTAATGATAATAAAGCATGCTTTAGCATGAATACTGCAATCATAATCTAACTGTAAATTAGTGGAAAGTGTCTTCACTTTGTTTCAGTACTTAGCGAAGGTTGTCCCATTTTGTGAAAAAATAATAAGAGTTCGTCAGTGTTAAATAATATCATGAGAGTC
>NW_022756556.1:0-819 GCF_011630105.1 Anneissia japonica
GTTATCACTGTTAATTGAAGATTAATTTATTGATCTTTATTCATTAGATAATGGTGGGAGTGTAAATGACAGTGGTAACAATTGGCCATTGCGTGGATTCAAGTTGTCCATGTTCGAGGGAGGTATGCGAGCTATCGGATTCGTTCATAGTCCTCTCCTTTCTGAAAATGTCAAGGGAACTGTGAGCAATCAATTGTATCACGTAAGTGATTGGTTTCCGACATTCGTCCAAGGTATCGCTGGATGGAACACAGACGGAACTAAACCACTAGATGGCTTCAACCAATGGGAATCTATAAGGTATTAAAATTTTCGATGTGTTTTTGCGTCAGCAAAGTATCGTAGGAGTGATGTTTTGCCCTACCTGACGTGTTATCGTACCGAATACATAGTACGTTCCCAACTACTTGCGAAAAAAATTCGTAAGTGATTCGGGTGCATTTGCAGTACCCGCTTCTACTCAAGGATCGGAGTCCATTCCAGGCGCAAGTCTGGTCTAATAGTTATGACACCAGGCTGGTTATCTGGAGATTACGACCAGAATTACTTGATATTGAAAATATAAGGCAACTGAAATAATTCATAATAATGTTTATAATACATTTTAATCTATTAAACAAATGTCTACCAAGATGTTAGGCCTACCTAATACCCACTTAAAAACTTCATTAACCACTATCAATGTATTCATCTTCTTCGTAAGGATGGTATAAGAACTGCGCGATATTTTGTCAGTGCGCGTACTACTAACAAATCATTTTAATACACGCATACGCACAGTGATCACTGAGCAACCAACCATGGCAACCAGAAATATAT
>NW_022756557.1:0-552 GCF_011630105.1 Anneissia japonica
ACAGAGGGAAATCACCTTCTCCGCATGTTATAGCGACAAGGAGAAGTTGATTTCCGTCTGTGTGAGCACCGTGAAGTTAAAACATCCATGTCATGTATCCATCCCACAATGCAACGTGAGACAAAAAGTTAATAAACAACGCAACGATTTCCAGACGAAATAACGCAATAATCACACCATGTAAATGAACCGTTCGTACAGTCCCAATAGCATTGCCATGGAGATTATCTATTAATTAAAACGACATGCCAGTAGATAGAGCATATAGATAAAGCATAGAGAAAATAGAACATTTTCAAGCAACACTAAATAGAAGTTCTATTTTCTCTATGGATAAAGCAGGGAGTTTGATAAAGTAAAAGTTACGCCTTCCATTGTTTTAATAAAGTGCATTATCGCCTATGAATACTTAAAAATCGACTGTAATCAACCTGTAATGAAAAAGGAACTCAAAGCAATTTTTTTCTACGACGGCTCTTTTTCAGTTGACGTTTAATTCGGATTTGGTATGTCATTAGATTCATATATCAGTCCAGGCCCGTAGCCAGGTCA
>NW_022756558.1:0-899 GCF_011630105.1 Anneissia japonica
AGAAGGCGCGTCAACGCTTCACGCCTAGCTGGTGCGTGTTCTGCAAGAACAACGGCGAGATGGAGAGCGTGTACGTGAGTCACGTCCTCAAGGGTGTTGACGGGAAGGTGGAATGTCCGATCCTGAGGAAGTACACGTGCCCGACCTGCGGGGACGGCGGGGACAACGCACACACTGTCAAGTATTGCCCCTATAATAATAATAAAAAAAAAAGAAGGTGAAAGTAGAAGAAGATACGGAAAAATCTCTTTTGTCATCGTTTTTTTAAATTACAAAATAATTAGTGATTTTCTAGTTTGAATAAAGAGAAGGCTAAAACAAAATGTGAAAATATTGGTCTTGTGTGTGTTTTTTTATTTTTTAAACTTGTTTTTTGTGACTGAAGATATAACAATGTTTGGTATCCGGCCGTCTAGACTTGAAAGGTCGAAGAACTGGAAGCCAGACAATCACCGTCTGGAATTGTCAGGTAGACGACACCAACAGTCTGTAATTGTCAGGTCGACGAACTCGAAGCACGACACACACTCTACACTCACACAACTTCAAACATCACGCCCGAACAACAATTACACTCGATAAAATTACATTGGACGACATTTTCAGAATTATATACATATATTTTATTCAACAAACTCAAAGTAATAATTTCTCGCTATTAAATTCTAACCGGTTTGGTTACATTATTTTCTTTGTTGGAACGCTTCTTTTTATTTTTAGATTCGCCTCGCTTCTTTCTTTTCCCCGCCTTCCATGTTTCATCCTCTTCGTCATCGTCGTCGTCCTCTTCGTTATTTTTCTGATCGTCTCCTTCTTTTCTCTTCTTCCCCTTTATTACTTTGTTCGTCCTCGTCCCTCGCTCGCTTAAGCAGAGTGCACATCGTCACCTGCATGTCTTT
>NW_022756559.1:0-724 GCF_011630105.1 Anneissia japonica
CTGCAATGGAGATATAACCTATGGTGTGACCATGATAATTAGCACACATGTCACATGTGAAGTGTTTTCATGTCTGATTCCATATGACCAATGAAAAGTCACAACATAATAATTTTAAAAGGCATGATGTATGCAGTAACCATGTATGCTACAGTTTGAAGCAACTCTCTGAACCAATCAAATTAATGCAAAAAATGCATAACGAAAGGATATAATTATATTCAATATGATAAAAATAATATTTCATTTGGTATCCGGAATGTTAAAAATTCTATGTAAATGCATCATATTGTAAATATATATTCCATGAGCTTAAAGCCATCTAGAAAATGTGTCATAAATGTGTCATACTATGGACCATAGGAATATGCCTATGTGTCATTCATGCCTATCTTTCCCATCCTGTCTGGTCCGACACAAATAAATATACGTTGATGAGTAAATAAATAATTTAATTAATTAATTCACATAATAATGCGGAAAATGGCTACATGTACACTCGGCAGGTGGAAAACGGCGCCGCGAGCACCCCTACGGATGGATACGTGCGCCTAACAAAATGACATTATTATTATTATTAAATGGACCAAGGAGTGTGTCATAAATAAATTTCTCATAAGGCCCAATCACACTTGTAATAACGGTCCAGGGCCACCTTACTATGACCTACTTATCAAAACGACTGTTCCCTTCACAGTTAGTATTTTAAGTCAGCTTAGGGTTG
>NW_022756560.1:0-1551 GCF_011630105.1 Anneissia japonica
TGGCACACAACAATTTGATTTGTTGAAGTCTATAAAACGAAAGCTGAAAAAACGAACAAAATCTTGCAAATTGCTCGGTAGGAAAAAAAAGCGATACATTACACAAACCCAGCTAAAAATACAATGTGTATCAGGCGTACACTCTTCAAACAATATAGCAGAGAACAAAATATTGGAAGCGGAGTGGAAACTGTTTAGGTATATTTTATGATAATACCAGCAAACCTTTGATTTCACATATAAAAGAAGACCAATGCAATACAAAAAAATAAATTCCACCACCCCTTATTTTGTTCAGATGTATTTCCCCATTTTTCATGGTATAGTTAGAATGTTAAACTGGGATTCATGGTATAGTTAGAATGTTAAACTGGGAAGTTGCATGGTTACAACTTCCCAGTTTAACATTCTAATTCCGTCTTTGATCATAATGATCATGGTTCCTGGTTCATTTCCCTCTACATCTGATCTACATGGACTTCTTGATGCTCCTAGTGTTTTTATCATCTGCTCGACCGATGATCTTAGGATATGTCTAGTCAATGACATGCTTCTGCTTGATGGTGTGGTCTGCAATGACGGATTTGCTAAATTCTGACTGTAATTCTTTTCGAGATTGCCGGGTGTAATTTCTTCTATGTTGCAGTTTTCTGCTTCTCTTTGATGTTCTTTAAATCTCCCAGTTTCACCAAAGTGTTTGTATTTACAGTTACCACACGGAATTGTATACACACAGTTGTATTGTTCTTGTAAACTCGATCTAAAATCAGACAAGCAGTCTTTTAAGTGATAAGTGTGGTTTCATTGCTGTGTTGACACTTACTTCCTTGAACATTTTAGACACTTTCTCCGATAAACCAGCGTATGGGATGTCAACTAACCTTTATACTTCTTCCTGTGTTTTCTCTTTTTTTTTTTTTCAGCTTAGGATGTGTAAAAGCTCCAAGGTTAGCATTTTTTGTTTTGTATTTTTCTCCTCCATTTTCTTTTTAAATTCCTGGAATGGGATAGTCAAAATTAGAAATCGCTGTTAAGATGTGTTTTTCCTTGTTATTCATTACGTTCCGGTAATGTGCGAATGTGCGAATGTGCGAACTCCCATCTTTTATGTAATGGATGATGGGAATTAAAATTCAAAAACTGGTCCGTGTGAGATGGTTTCCTGTATACAAGGAGTTTAACAGTTCCATCTTGCTTATGAACGATCAAGGTATCGAGGGAGGGTATTTTACCATCACTTTCCGTTTCATGTGTAAATTCGATGCTGCCAAAGGGGCCCATGGCATTGAGATGCTGCGTAAAGTTGTCACCTTGGTATTTATTGACGATATGGAGGATCCGCGGGGTAAGGTCTTTCTTCAGTACTTCATTGGTTTGTATGCGAGAGCATAGGTTGTACTGCTTTTTCGTATTCAGCCTTGTTCATTACTAGTGTGGCTTTTCCCTTATCTGCTGGTAGAATTAGGTTAGATTCTTCCTTTACACATTGATGGGCGTTTTGCTTAATATTAGCGTCGTCATTCTGAAGATGATGTTCATGGAATGAACATA
>NW_022756561.1:0-1610 GCF_011630105.1 Anneissia japonica
TCGAATATTTTACAGAAGAGGTAATCCAGTATAAAACACAAATAAAATAAATATTGTGATATGAAAATCCAAGTATCACCTTTTCTTTCAGTTAGACTTTAATCGTTGCAGCTTTTTCCAAATCAGCTTCCAATGACCTCTATGTCTCCTGAAACATACTGATTTGTTTTTCATGGCAACCTGTTATACATACTGGGCCCTTGGAAAATTTTACGGAAGAGGTATCCAGTATAAAGCACAAATAAAATAAATACTGTGATATGAATAATTGAAGTATCACCTTTTCTTTCAGTTGGACTTCAACTGTTGCAGCTTTTTCCAAATCAGCTTCCAGTGACTTCTTTGTATCCTGAAACATACTGATTTGTTTTTCATGGCAACCTGTCATTATTTCTTCTTTCTTTGCATTTTCTTTTTCTATCTGATCTCTTAGGTTCTGTAGTTCAGATTCATGATATTTTTCAAAATTCTCCTTTGCATTCAACTTCAGTTGTAAACTGTACTTCTCTTGTTCCAATTCCTACAGCAAGATAAATTGAAACAGTAAGCAAGAAGGTTATAAACTGAACTACATATTTACCATAAAGCTGCAAACACCAGAGGAAACAAAGTGTGGGTAATCATTAGTTTACAGTTTTCCATTCTTTTTCTCTTATCTACGCTACATATTTTTACCATTTGTTTATTTTCTGAGCTTTCTCCCACTTTTAATGTAAAGACTTTGTAATAATGTACTTTACAAGACTTAAAAAATTGGATTGGATTCTGTCACATTTTGCTTTTTGTCAACTATCATGGAATTAATGATTTCAACAACTATACATACCACAGCTATAGCTATAAGCTCAGAGAAATATTTTGAGTCTTAATTTAAAAGGGGTACTAACTTCAATGGGCACTTATTGTACTATAGCTTATATTATGATAAAAAAGTATTTGTGCTTAGAAATTTCTTGTGTTTGCTAAACGATACTGTACAGCTATACAATGGTCTTTACTGTTTATGTTTCTACAGTAGGTACCCCAGCTCCTGGGGTGACACAGCATACATGGTTGCTGTGGCTAGAGTTTTGAATATTTTTTCTACTTCAAATTAAGGCTTAATCCTCTCCACACATGAATTTAAAGCTGATCTAAAAACCTTCTTATTTGAAGTATATTTTACATAAATTTACTCATTTTTTCTGGTTTCAAAAATTCCTTTTTTCTATCATATTTTGACTTTTGTGGAGGGGTGCCATGGGCATTTTCCCTTAAACTGATACCGGCATTTTATAAATTTTCATTACTATTATTTATTATTGCAGTGGTCAGTAAATGTAATCTTCCAATGGCGTCAGTGGTAGTAACAATAACAATACTGGCGTTTAGTAGTTGAAATTAATCATTAACGACTAAATTATATTATTAATTAATAATAATACGAGTTACTCTGAGCTAACATCACAGTGCTATAGAACATTGCTGTGCAGTGGGTTTCGGGCCTTACAAAATTTGGCAATTGAGTATTGGCAGTAGGTTTGTGCAATGATGTTTGTTCTGTGATGTCTATGTGATAGCTTACTTCAATGGCAGCACAGTGAATTTGTGATGTTTGTTCTGTGCTGTCT
>NW_022756562.1:0-627 GCF_011630105.1 Anneissia japonica
AGCCGATACAATAGGTCTACCGGGAGGGGTAATTTTGTGTGTCCTGACTAGGTTGAACAGTTTAACCTGTTCGGATGGAATACTAACACTAACATTGTGGGAAAGTGAATTAAGCTTATCAGATAGAAGCTTGGGGAGTTTGTGGAGTTTCGGGATGGTGTAGAAAGTGCTAGGGTGGGGTTGAGGGGAATAAGGTCCTTAATTAAATCACTAGTGTTAGCAGATAACTCAGTACAAAGAGAAGTCAGTTCATTACAATAACGTACAGTGGGATCAGCATCAAATAGCTTATAAAATTCATTGTTCGAAAGTTGAGTTTCTGCTTCTGCTACGTAGTCGGAAGTGTTCATTATAGTGGTTGCGCCGCCTTTATCTGCTTGCTTGATGGTGATGTTTTGATTTTTGTTGAGTTCCTCAATTGCTATTCGTTCAGTTTTAGTCAAGTTGTCTTTGGTTGTCTCTCCCGTGTTTTTATTGATGAAGGCGTTGAGATGGCTTTTAGCCGTGTTCACGAATGACTCGATAAATGGGTTCTTACTCACAGTAGGCGTCCATTGGCGGATGAGACTGGCGGGCTTGTATGGTTGAGGATTGACGTAGTCGTTTGTACCATTGTCGTTGTTGTTA
>NW_022756563.1:0-5869 GCF_011630105.1 Anneissia japonica
ATTTACATATGTATAAAGACTAAACAATTAAAATTATATAAAAGGCAGAATAAAAATGTGTATAATGAAAAAAATTAAGTAATATAAAAATAATTATAAAAATCAAAATTTAAAGGTAATTCAAAATTGAGGGATTTCACTGTTCCCTGAAACAAATAATAACAATAAAATAATAATTCAATCAATGGATCCTCATCCATGCAATTAAAAACCCTTTATTACTTACAGTGCACAGTATTGAAAATGGAGAAATTGAAGATGTCAAACATTTTTTACTAAATTGTCCCACTTACAATATCATTAGAAAACAACATTTAACAAATCTTGAAAATGACCTACTCTGTAACGATTATGATACAAGGACACTTTTTTCGACAACAAATTATGATATTAAAATTAAATTATTTAAATTATTCAGTCTTCTAATATTTGTGATACCTCTATTTTTGATAATTTCTGTAAAAATACATCATGAATGCGTGGGAGAAACGCTCACAACTAAACAATTCACAACAATAGTATAAATGTATTTTTGCTTATTAAATTGTGTAATGTTAATTTTTTTTTGTTTTTTTTACACCAAAAGTGGTTTCTACATCATAGTTAGTATTTCTTAAGGAGTCCTACTCTTGTATAATATTTTTGTTGTAAGACGTTTTAATCTTTAGATTATTTTTAGGTTAGTTATTTTAAGTATTTACATTACAGTAGACCTGTATTTCTAATCTTTCATCCCATGGGAAAATGTTTAATATTTTTCAGATAAAATTCCACATTATTATAAATGATTTGATGAAGAGGCCTAGCAAACTTACAGAGAGTGATACGCAAAAAAATGTGAAGGTCTAGAAGTTTACAGAACTCTGTTTTGCTTGTTTTGATCCTAATGCACATTAAATTATTTTTTTTATTCCAGATCTGAAAATATCCAGAGGTGACGGAACTAGGGGGTGCTGTGTTATGAAGAGTAATGTGTGACCGGAAATGGCTGCATCAGTTGGTGGTTACCATGCGCCAGTGATGTTGGAGTATATCACATTCAAATTCAAAGACAGTACAGTACCATTTTGAAATCACATGTAAGGACACATACATACAGGGGAAAGATCTTATGAATGTGAACATTGTGGAAAAAAGTTTAGTAGAAGTGACACTTTGAAAACACATTTAAGGATAATTACAGAAGAAAGACCATATGAATGTGAATATTGTGGAAAGAAATTTTATCAAAATAGCAATTTGAAAACTCATTTAAGGATACATACAGGAGAAAAACCTTTTGAATTTGATTATTGTGGAAAGAAATTTTATCAAAGTAGCAATTTGAATACTCACTTGAAGATACACAAACGAAAGCAACCTTTATAAGTGTGAAAAGAAACTAAACACAGTATCAATTTGAAAACTCATTTGAGGATTCAGAAAATAAATCACTTGAATGCGAACATTTTGAAACATTAGTGATTTGAGGCTACAAATAGGAAAAATGTGATCATTGTGAAAGGAGATTCCATGCAAGTGTGGTAATTGTGGAACAAATTTTTAATCAAATTTGAACATTGAAAAACATGTGTATTAATAACATAAAGCACAGACACCATGTGTATGTGAACATTGTGGAAAAAAGTTCAATATGAATAACACTTTAAAAAACATTTAAGGATACATATCAGAAGAGAGACAATTATAAATGCGTGGAAAAATAAAATTTGTAGGAAGAAATTTAGGAACAGTTTAGCACTGTGAAAGTACTTTACATTTGAGAGTGTGCATACAGGAGGGAAGCCATACACAATGTTAAGAATTCTGTAGGTAAAATGATTATCTGAAAAGAAATTTGATATCATATTTTTAACAATGTGGAAGAATTTAAAAAGAATGTTTATGCAATTAAAAGAACACTTGTGTACATAACAAACATAAATTGGAAGAAACATGAATCTAATTAATTTTAAGTTATGCTGTAGTACTGTACCTAGCAATTTTTAAAGACAGCTAAGAAAATATAAGGGATGATTTTGCATTGGTAAGAAGAATTTAAAGACATATAATTTGATCTTTTCCTATCCCTGATAAAATCTTTTGAGAAATAGATAATTTTATTAAATTTATCATAGTATTGTGTAGACAGGGTTCCAGTCCCTAATCTTTCTCTTAATCAGTTGAAATGCTTAAGAATAAATCGAATTTGGCACAAATGGTGTTCCATATTACTTATTTGCATGGTGTTCTATAGTATACTTTTCAATTCTCATCAAAAAAGTTTCTCAACATAAACTGACGCTGGTGGCGCTTTCCGAAATGCGCTAATACTACGAAAAACTTATCCATAAATTAGAGACTTGTGGCAAGTCTAAGTATTGTGCTGTGCTTTAGTGCAAAGTAAACTTGGTTTCCATTTGAAACTGGGTAGTTAAAACAGGTAAACAGGTACAGTACTTGTCTTAGTAAAGTTTAGTGTAATTGTATCTGCAACTGAAGAAGAAAAAAATAGCTGATAGTAGTTGTTTTGGTGCTTGATGTTTTTGGTCATGTAATACACAGTATTTATTTAATTCACTCAATAAAACTGAGTTATCATCAATTGGAATATCTCTCAGTTAATTTACCAGTGAGATGTGTATAAGAGACAGAAAAAATATGTAGGATGTTGCTTCACATACAAGAGAGATGTCATGTGAATGTGAATTGAGGTTTAATGAAATTGGGATACACATGGAAGAGACATTATTCTGAATGTGTGTGTGTTTCTTTTTTTTTTCTTTTTCTTTTTTTTTAAATATGTTTAAATGCATGCATCAATTTTGAAATCACACTTGATGATACAAGAGAGGGAGATCATTTGAATTTTACGTTGAATTTTCTTATCATTTTTTATATCGTCTGCAAGTCAAGACTTGGTTTATGCACAAGTGCAGATGCTTTATTTCTAGGTTTTTATAAAACGATACCACTTTTCATTTACATCAGTTGTTTACATCAACTTGAAGGTATTATTGCATGCATTAACCAATGCAATTTAACAAAAGATGCATATCTCCACACGCGAACGTTTTACATTATTGATACATAAAACGATACAAGTTGCGAGTACAGCCGTTAGTTATTAGTCTGTGTGTCATATATTTTGATGGTGTTACTATTTTATTATTATTTTTTTCGCATTGTCTGTTACACCTGATTTGTTTTGACCACGAACGTTTTAAGTGCTTCTCTATAAACTACAATTTGATTCGTGAAAATTGACAAACAAAATTAAAAGTTAAAGCAAATGAAAATTTACAACTTTTTTTTTTTGCATTTCAACAATGTTGTGACAAAAGGCACATTTTCGAGTAGATACAGAAAATGAATGTTTTCTGCGGCGAACGTGTGTCTCATTAACCACTGGACACCACCTCATCTATACTAAATAATTGTTGAAATAAGGAATATAATTGCAGTATGATGTTAGTGCAAAAAGTCATTTTGCGCGATTCTCATGTCAACTGACATGCACGTGAAGATGTCAAGTTCAGTACAGTACAATTTCCCACTCATATATACTTTTCCAGTCAAGACAGCCCATTTTTCCACTTCTTAATTATTCTTAATCATCTGAGCGCATTAACAACATTTTACACCTCATCCACCTCTACAATACTTTCGACCATGAGAAATTAAAAAGAACATTTTACAATGAAAACAAAAAAAAGTGCCAGTAAAATCAGAACTTTAGTATCCCGGAATCGTGGGAGTGGCTTTGAAAGAAAGGTCTTTCAAATATATTTTATGTATATTTACATGTTTTTTCTAAATTGTTTTCTGGGGCGGATGCAGGATTTAGCGATTGGGGTGCGTGCAAGGGCGCAGATTTGTTTTTAAAGGTGGGGGGACATTTTGTGGAAATAGTACATGTAGATGGCCGGAAATGACACTTATGGTATATAGTAAAATTTATCATCACCACATCAATTTATATTCAAATGAAGCGCCAACAAATTCTCACGATCTTTTATTAGCGAATTTCGGCAACCACAGAGACCTAATTACCATATTAAAATAGAATTTAAACATTGTCTTATTTATGTATTTATTTTACCTATTTCAAAGCCGTGAGTCCACAATGGGGTCCACAACCACCTCAGCCCCATCATGGTTAGGACTGAGGCGAGAAAATCGGAGGAAATAGTACCTTTAGATGACCGGAAATGACACTTTCAGGCCTATATATTAAAACTCATCATCACGTCACCAGTACAGTCTATATGAAGCGCCAGCAAATTTCTCATGATCTTTTATCAGGGATTTTCGGCAACCACCGAAATTTAATTAATACGAGTAATGTATCATAGAAAATAAAACTACATCTCAGCCCCACCATTTGGCGCGGAGGTGGTAACATTTACACTTAGTCTTATATAGTAAAATTCACCATCATCGATCTAATTCATATCATTGATCGAGTTCCTAGTCCACATATCAAGCACCCTGAGCATCTTACATTAGATGGATATGTGAGCTATATAAAACTACATTATTATTATTATTAATTAATCACTGTTATCTACCCTAATAAAACTTATCTTTAAAGTATTTACATTATTTTATGTGCCGAAAGCCAATCTTACATTTTCTCGTTTTTCTCATCTCATGTTATAATAAAGGCACGCACACTCGAGTAGCGTATTATAGGTAATTCAGGTGTTTGTGGGCAGATACCGGTATGTTGCTATAAAATGAGATGTAATCTGGCTGTACGGCGCTCTTTCCTTACAACTAGGGTCATTTATGTAGCTTTTTCCAACAATTTTCAGGCATCTTCTTGCCTTATGAAATTGCATTGCAGACGAAAAGTGAGGGAGACCCCTTAAATATATGTCCCCTGCCCCACGGCGTTCTTCGGCAATGTCACCTTCAAAATATGTGAGGTACGTGTCCACTGCCCCTATGATCTGCGCCCTTGGGTGCATGAGAGTCTACACCACCTCAGTCCCAACATGGTTGGGGTGAGGTGCGAAAGTTGTGAGAATATAGACCTCTCTGGGTGCCCGTAAAATTGCACTCTCATACCTTAAAAATCTTGCCAATAATTCATGTAAACAATATAATACAACAATTATTTTTTTCAACACAATTAAGGGGTGCGCCAGCATTTTACGTAAATCCCCATCTATTAGTTATGAACCCCATAAAGATGTATTTAGTGGATATGTACAGGGAGGGCCTACGGCCTACCTGACTTTCTGTTGGTCTTTTAATCTTGCACACGTTACTCTTATCTTCAAAAGGATTAAAAGAAAATATGGAAGAATATGAATTATAGGGGCGTCGGCAAGAATTCTTATTCAATGTGGGTGTGTGTGTAGCATAGGCCGGGTCCAGGTTGCTGCCAAGGCCAATGGATTCCATCCAAATCAACAATGCCTAAATGCTATTAGGACCTACGTATTGTACTGGCTAAAGGCCTATCCACCTCTTGCCTATCGTTGAGTTACAAATCTTAAGAATCTATCATCATTGTTTAATTGCAAAAAAATAAACACAATTGATAAGCATATTGCGACGTATTGATTGTTTTGTATTTGGTGCTATGGAATTCAGACTAGGGTGTAGCGGCCGCGAGGCTACTAGTTAACAAAGTTATAGATAGATAGTAAATAAATAAAAATGAATAAGTAATCATGTGTGAATTCTTGAACCATGGAGAAAATAAAATAGACTTGAACAGTGGCGTCTAGAGGGGAGGGGGTCAGGGGTCGCTGCCCCGGGGCCCGGACCTACTGGGGAGCCCGGACCAAGATGAACAGTTTTCGGGGTAAGAACAAAATCTCCATAGGGCCCGAGCCCAAGCCAGGATGAAAACTTTTGTTGTCAGAACAAACTCTTT
>NW_022756563.1:5926-14871 GCF_011630105.1 Anneissia japonica
CGGGGCCCTTACTGGCTCTCGACGCCACTGTGCTTGAATTTGTTGCCGAGTGTGATCGCGTGTAGTTGTTAAATGAAACAGTACATGTATTTCTTTTATTTATTTATTTATTTTTTGTGCGGATTGGGCTTTCCATACGTTTTGAGGAATTGTTTTTTCAACCACAAACGCGGTAAACTTGATTTGTCGCCGTTTATCGTCGAGGCGAGAACTTGATACGATAGAATTCGTCACCTGGGAGGCCTAGCCAAGGCCTAGTGAAAAAACACGGAAATTCAAGAATCCATGGTAATTATTAGTGTTTAAAAGGACTAGCCAGCCAGTATACCTGATCCACTAGTAATTCATGTTCAATCAAAAATAGATGGCGACCGTGCTGATCCCCTGTGTTGTTTGCGTGGCTCTCCCAGTCAGTCTCGGCTACTACTCTAGGCCTAGGGCCCAGGTCCTAGCCTAGGCCTATATAAGCCTAGGCTGGTAGTCAGATCGCATACCTAGGCCTAGGCTCAATAACTATTATATGTACTGAATTATCGTTCCGACAAAATCAGATCAGAAGGTGACAAATTGTCAATTTGTTAGCTCAAAATAGGAAGTAGGCCTAGCTAGGGTAGTAGTAATGGTTTCGTAAATTTAACTTGCACAAGGAACCTGTTCGCAAAAGTAGATCTTTTTTCCGCATGAATTAGCATCCCATGCGCTTGAAGTAAATTCTGATCAAATCTGCTAGAAATGGCATTTGCTTGAAGTGGCATCCGCTCGAATTGACGGGTTCCCTTATTATTATACCCATGCTCATTGTTACAGATAAATAGATAATTCTGGTATAAAACACATTTGATTCGATTTGATGTTTCAAATGATTCTTTGTGATTTCATGATTTTATGTATTGCAATGCGCCTATGAGGAAATGTTTTTTGGATATGCGGTGCAATATAAATGCTTTTTATTATTTCATGTATTATTATTACAGTATTATTATTATTATTATTAAATTATTGTTATTGTTAAATTGTTATTATTGTTACTGTAATTTCGTAGATTTTTATTTTTTTGTCTAATGCTAACATGATTAATGTGAATTTCATCCATGTAACTTTCATAATTTAACCAGCATTCTGATTTCCAATGCATTTCTCCTATACTAGGAGAATATTCTGCCTACCAGGGTAGTGCGCTGCCAGCGTTTCAGGTAGGCCAATGTAAACATTGCAAGGGGTATATAATGTATTTTTTTCTATTTATTTCAGTGTTTAAATACTATACAGGGAATAGAATTAACAATGTCAGTAATATTTAAGGTATTATAACTATGAATTCTGTGGCTGAAAACATTGACTCTCTTGGCAAACATTTACTTGGTTCTACACTGCTTGGCCCACATCTGGTCCAGCCTGTTATTACCGTTGCAGAGTGTAAACGCCGTTTGAAGACATGTGCATATAACAGTCTTTTTCGATATCAACCAGGGCCGCATAGTGCAACCAAAATAGTGCGCAACGAAGGGGGATTTAGTGTTTATGAGAACTTGCTGGTGAATGTTTACAAATTGAGGGAAAGACGATTGTATGATGGCGCTAGCCGACTGGAGGAGCTCGTTGAAAAGCTTGCTGCAAAAGTTGAAGGTTAGTGAAGGAAGCAGCATACTATAGGGATTTCACAATAAAAAAAAAAATTGAGAAAAAAAAATTCTACTCAAATTTTGAGTCTTAAGAGTGCCATTTCTGGCCATCCAGACGTGCCATACTCATAAATTTTCTTACCTCAGCCCCAACCATGGTAACGCTGTGTTAGTACTGTAGGCCTCCCCAATCGGTAAAATCCTGGGCCCCACCCCTGGGGGCCAAAATTTTCGTTTACAAACATTGGCAAAGTAAATGAATTCTCATTCTAACTAATTCTGATAGAAACCATTATATACGGCATCCATAGACTCTAGGCATCTGATTGTTAAATAGCTGCTATAACTTCAATGTAGATTTTATTGTTGCATATAAAAAATATACATGAAAATTACATATCACAAAAATATAAATATTACACATAATATTAGCACCAAAAATCTTAATAATAATAACTAAATAGAAAGACAATGAAATGGACTATAACAACTATGGTACCAATTTAAGACAGTGATTATCTAGAGCATTTATTATTGTAGAGCTGACATACAGTATGTGTAGTATGAATGAATTTTTTATCCGGTTTGTTTTGACAGTAGTTTCTTGAATTGTTCCTGATTTTTTTTTTAAAGTACTGTAGCCATTTAATGGGTGAGACTCATCGTTTAATATTCTTTCTAATTTCAGAAGGGCCAACTTATCACAGAAACTGTTAACTATCACGTTAAATTATACATAGTACTTTTTTGCCCTGTCACGGTATAATTTCTAGGCCCCACTTAAAACGCTGACTATGTAATTTATGATAGTCATGGAGAGTAAAGGGGTCGCAACCTCTTTGATGCTGAGAGATACTGGCCCTTTGATTGCCAAGGCTTAGAAAGTAAGCCTAGGCCTAAATGGTGGGTACTCTTTTCATTACATTTTTTTAGAATCTTTGTATGATGTATACTGCATAAAACAAATAGTGACTGCTCTAGTTTCGGAAAACAGTAAACCTATAGCCCCGAGGTGATGTGGAGACTGTAGCCAGCCTACTATCTTCCAGATCGATTAAAAGGAATCTCCTCTTTACCTACAGATCTTAATACAGAAACAAAAGCTCTTTTACAATTACTCTTGTTGTTGGCTGGTAGTGAAGAAACAGTGGCAGAAGTACCTATTGGCCACAAACCTCTTAGGTTACCAATTTCTACGCATGTAAACAAGGTAAAGTACACTAATGAAATATATGCCCCAAATATAATGAAGCTAGAAGCATCTTGAATGTTTTAATACATTAACTAAATAAACAGTGGCATGGTTTAATACTCCCCTTACATTTATGCCTTGGTTGCCACAACAAAAAAGGACAAACAAATTATTTTGGTTCAGATATAATAGCCATAATAAGTATCAGAATTGAAGAAAATTTCCAGAATCGGCCTGGGACATATACTTATCAACTCCCATCATTGCTTTTCCTCTGGTCTGTCAAAAATAGACTTTTCCCTTGATTGCCCATCAACTTCAAAATGATAAGGTTCACTGTTAAGGTTCAGCAGCTATCAGCTCAACAATAGATCATTGTATCAAACATTCAATAGATGTATTATGTAAACAGTTATGTAATTGCTATAATAATATTTGTTGATGCCAAAGTTACACTGCTTTCATTGAATGGAAGCAATATAAATTATGTCTCAAAATAGAAAATGGATGTGTTCATATGACATTGTTGAGATGTTTTTGTTTATTTTGTCTTCAAGAACAAGGTGAGGTTGCCAGGTGGACCCGTCTTTCATGGAGATTCTTGTCAGGTGCATGATATTCAGCTTAATGGCTATCCACACTATTCTAGGTATGATTCCACTAGGCCAAATTAAAAAAAATTTTGTTGGCCACGACCGACCAACCGACCGACCCAAAATGTATGAAATTGAGGCTCGGCATTTTAGTTTTTTGTTTCCGTTTTTTTTTTAACTACACTACTGTATGTTTATAAGATAAACATACAGTATATAAAATAAATAAATAAATAAATTATTCCAAGGTAAAATAGTATGAAATAGTTGTAATAAAATGAAATAGGGAATTTGCTTGTTTACAGACTTCTTTATTACCTCTTATTCTGTTCAACTCATGTACAGCAGTCCGTCTTGCTTGGATCAGCAGATCTTCTCGTGCCTTCTCCAACCTAACTTCCTGAACAAAAACCAAAGGTATGGTAACAATGTGAATGACATTTCTATTGTTCATATTAAATATATTAAATCTCAGTCCTATTCGCTTTATAAAACTGTACAATATTTGAGTACATAGCACTCAAATGTCTGATCAGAGCAAAAAATGTCTTATCAGACTTTTACTATACAATATTTGAGTACATAGCACTCAAATGTCTGATCAGATCAAAAAATGCCATTCAGATGTTAAAATTAATTGGCATCAAGTAATGTTGAATAGATATATTATTTGCTTAATGGAATAAGTGCTATAAGTATCATTTTTTGTATGCATTAAGAACTTCTAATGGTCATTTTAGTACTAAACCCACATAGTGCAACTAATTTGCGTCTGAATTTTTTTGTGGTTAAGATTCATACCTTCCAATCCCAAAGGTCCTGGGTTCAATCACAAGATTTTCTCATGAAGTCTACAAAGCATCATTCCATCCCGTATTTGTGAGTTACTTGGTGTTGGATGTAAAAATAGCGCCACCAATGCCAGCAGATCCTTATTCTGGAGACATGATGTGGAATATATAAAACGTGTAAGCTGCCGGCACCTTGTTTTCTGAAGGATAAAATCAGCCCCACCCCACCCCTTTTTTTAAGATGCTTCCTGCCCCCACAGAATCACATCATGAAGATTAAAATTAAAATTTGAAAATATGTTTAGGTCTGGGGTATTACTATTTTACTTTAGTAAATCATAATGATATTAATATGTATGAAATATTTAAAGCACTTTAATATTAATCTGTGTAAAAGTTAAAGTACTCCAATATTTCTGTCTGTCCTTTACATGATTCTTTTTCAACCAGTCAAGTTTTTGAATTCCTTCTCAGCATATCAAACAATGGCAGCAGAGTCCATGCAATGCAGGGGTAGAATATGAAAAAGTTTGAAGCAAGTAGTATGAACAAACATTGAGAATTCTAGGAAGAATATTGCAAACCTTGATAGTCTTTAAGAAGATCATACAACAAGCAGAGTACTGCAGAGTAGAACAGAACAAGAGGTAAGGAATTACTAGAATAGGAGATTACACTGATTTTTTTTTATTACGTTAATTTTTTTCATTATTATTTTTTTTATTTTGAAATGCATTTATTTAATTTGTTTATTTATAATGTATTTTAAAATCAATTCCATTGTAGGTGTTGTAACAATAATTATTAACATATTTTTTTCTTTTTTTGAGCAAGAAGGAACTTCCTTTGTCTCAATATTAATCATAATAATAAATTGTAAAGAGTATCTGGAACACCAAATCGATGACTTGTTAAACTCTTTTCTTTCTATTTTGTTGATATCAGAACACAGATGAGGAGGAGGCGGAGCTTAGTATTTACTGTGTCATCTGGTTTGCCGAGAACCATCAGACATTTTCAAATATGTTTAAAAAAGGTATGATCAAATCTTTGACTTGTTAGTTAGAAATCTTTCTTTATTCTTGATACTCAGTATTTTTACACTGTTCTTCCCTGAGGTCCAGGGTATTATTTGTTTGTTGATAAGAACTAATCAAAGGGTCAATCTTGAGTGATCATGATATACAGTTCTCTGTAATACATGATTACACACTATTGTGTACTGGATAACAGTAGAACTATACTACAAAGCACATACCCTATATACAATATATAGGGTCTGTGTACAAAGTAGGCCACAAAAATGAATAGCAATTATACTATAAAGACATCTATACAGATTTAGATGATTTATTGTCAAAGTATATCATGAAGAAATATAAAATGGAATTGGTTTGAATGCAGGTTAACATTTACAAATAAAGGTATATAACAAAAGCTAAGCTTGCTGTTAATTATATATAGTAATAACAATTATACTCTACATACATATCAGATTCAGATAATTTATTGTCAAAGTGTACATGAAAATCTATAAATTTATTAGGTTGTATACAGATTAAATTTTTGATGAATGGAAAAAAAAAAGCCAAGCTTAACTACCTAAATCATATACAGAGTATTCCTTTTTATGATGATGAAATAATAAAATGCTTACAAACCCCCTTTTAAATATATCCCTGTCCCACTACTTTGAATCAGATTATTTACGCAGGTTTATAAGAAAAATTAAATATATACCAAAATAATCAATCTGACTCAGTGCATCTTATTCATTTAATGGATGAATGCCCATAGGTGTATTTATAATATACACTCTGTTGTGTGCTTGTTAGGTTTTTTTATACAGAAAAAATATACAGGTACTAAAGAAAGAATAAACAAGATTGCAAATACCAAAATTTATGAAAATCAAAGAGATACAAGTTGATAGGCTGTACATAAAAGCCCCAATAGATTGAAAAGTTACATTTTTAACATCAATATGCAAGAAAATAACATGTATTTATGCATGATATGATTAAAAACTTACACTACAAAAATATGAAATCATAAGATCAATAGTGTGTGATTCAAATTTGATGAGAACTACACTGTAAACAGTTGAGGTTGGCAGATTACAATAGGCGAAAGCCCAAACAATCAATGTACTTGCTCAATAGAACACAAAATAAAAATAACAAATTTAAAATTAGATACTAAACATTTTTAATTGAAATTAGTTAATTAATACATTGAAAGAAGATATTTTGTAAGAGCAGACTTAAATAATGAAATTGATTGATAATTTTGAATTTCTATTGGTAATTGTTCCCATAGTCGTGGGAATATAACGTAAACAGAATTAAGAAAAGTATTAGACTTTGCATTCCAATGTGTAAGTCTACCTTTACATCTTTGACTACTATTTACATTATACAGATTAAAATTTATGATGAATGCAAAAAAAAAAGCCAAGCTTAACTACCTAAATCATATACAGTATATTCCTTTTTATGATGATGAAATAATAAAATGCTTACAAACCCCCTTTTAAATATATCCCTGTCCCACTACTTTGAATCAGATTATATATGCAGATTAAGTTTATAAGAAAAATTAAATATATAAAAGAATAACCAATCTGACTCTAATTCATTCTGACTCATGACTTATTCATTTAATGGATGAATGCCCATAGGTGTATTTATAATATACACTCTGTTGTGTGCTTGTTAGGTTTTTTTTTATACAAAAAAACCAGAAAAAATATACAGGGACTAAAGAAAGAATAAACAAACTTGCAAATATCAAAATTTATGAAAATAAAAGAAATACAAGTTGATTGGCTGTACAAAAAGCCCCAATAGATTGAAGTAACATTTTTAACATCAATATGCAAGAAAATAACATGTATATGCATTATATGATTAAAAACAGCTTACACTACAAAAATATAAAATCATAAGATCAATACTGTATGATTCAAATTTGATGAGAACTACACTGTAAACAGTTGAGGTTGCCAGATTACAGTATTATTGTTTTCAGTTTAATAACTTCAACTCTATAGATATCATTTGTGTAGAATAATTAATATTTTAACAGTTTAAACAAAAAACAAAACATAACTTCAGCTCTATGTATATCATATTCAATAATCAAATATTTTAACAAGTTTATAAACGTTATGCCAACTTTATATTTCGATATTATTGTATTCAATAATTATTTTAAATTTAAGATTCATAGCTTAACTCTATGTGGATGATATGAAATAATGGATATGTAGATATTCCTACACTTATAAATTTGAATTGTTGAAAACACACAAGTGAAGCAAGTGGACTGTCAGTATTTAATAATTGAATATTTTTACTGTTTTGTCACCATTATTTGCTACTGCAAGTCTCCTTGGATGATATGAAATGACGGATAATCCCGCTGGATCGTTGATTCTATCTTCTGGTTTATCAATTCTTTTTATGAAATTTCCATCACTACTGAATAGCTGTAGTTTGTGTTCACTTGATATAATGATGTTGTCATCCTCATCAACTACTACTGCACTTGGAGAATTTACTTTACCATCCTCATCACCTGCTTCAACAAGGACTTTTATAAACCTTACCTCATTATTAAATAATTGTAATCTATTGTTGATATAGTCCAATACAAGAAGGTGTCCTTGGTTAGTAAGAGTAACATCAGTGACATTTCTCATTTGACCTTCTTTTGTACCATATGACTCTATTGTTTTGATGGTCTTGCCATTATTCATGTCAAACATGTACACACAGCTATTGGGCCAACCTCCTGCAGACAAAACATTTGATGTCTCATCCACATGAATGCTCCATGGTGTATTCTTTGCTCCCTCACTAATTGTTTTAATCAGCTGACCATTCATATTGCATATTCTGATAGGTGTATTATTGAAATCACTGAATGCTATGTTACCATTCATCATTTTGTACATTCTGTTAACTCTCACACCTTTTGGTAGTGTAACCTTACCAATATACTCTCCTGATTGCTTGTACTTGAGCATTTCATTTGTCCAACATGAAACCAGTAAGGAGTCATCTTCACACTTAACTACATCTATAATATTTGTTGCATTTATTTGAATAGTATTTACTAATCTTCCCCCTTCTACTTTGATTATCATTGGTGATTGGTTAACGGGTTCATCATCAGCACTCACATCTAGTTTACAGACTCCAGGACTTGTGAATTTTCCTGTCACAAAATAATCTCCATTGTCATCTTCCTGAATTTGAGAGATGTTGGTTTCCCCTGCAGGATGTGTCCATGTTGCCTTCAGTTGATTAGCATATATTTCATGTTCATCTGTTTTGATTATATTGACTATAATTGTCTGATCTTTGATCACAGATTCCTCTCCTTTTAATGTTAAACAGTCTGCTGCCCTCAAATCTTTTACAGTCCCTATAGCACATTGTCTCAATGAAGCCATCTGCTGTTTGTTTATGAAGTAGTAAATTTTTCCATTATCATCTGGCTCTGTTTTTGGTAATTCATTGATTCTGTCCCTGAGTGCTGTAACTACTGTTTCACTTGACTGCATTGCAGTGCCTTCATCACTCTTTAATAATTGATTAAGAAAAGACAGTTTTGTTTTTATATCGGATAATATTGCTTTAAATTCATCCATTTGAACATCATTTACCTTCTTTTTCCTTTTGTAGATTGTCTCTACTTCATTTTTCATTTTGTCTCTCTTCTGTTTTACTTTTTTGAATAT
>NW_022756564.1:0-1577 GCF_011630105.1 Anneissia japonica
AGGGGGGGGGGGGGTGAAAGCTGATATGTGTGGCGTCCCTCTCCCTGCGCACCCCCATAGATACGTCTCTCAATAAGTTGTTTTGATGCCTAAATTCGTTTGCATTATTTAAGACTAATTTGATTGTCAATACCAAGTAGGCCTATAATCATGAGATTTATTTGTCCATTGTCAATTATTGAATTATGCAATACTTAGAGAAAACTAAACGTTTCCTTCACAAAAATCTAGGGGAATACACCAGCAAAAATAAACTTGTTGTACGCCCATATATAGTCATGATGTGCCTATAGTCATAATGCGTTGTCACTATGACCATATTTAGATTAAGGTTTATGATGAAATAACCAGATTATTTATAGATAGTTTTTGGCTTTAGTGAATTTCCAATAACACTCTCTTTTTCGTCTGACGATATACTGTACAAAATGACTCACTGACTACTGCAGAATAGGCGTAAATAGGCCTATGACTATGACGTCATTCAACTATACAACCAATAGCAGTAGGTCATGGTAACTGTATTCAGAATTGGTTAATAACTAATCAGTAGTCATTAACCTACTTAAAAGTACCAATTTTTACTTGAGCAATTCAAAATGTTAAATAAGTCTATTAGGTCAGAATTTAAAAGAGAACGTGTGTTTCTCTTTTAAACTGCTTAAAAGACTGTAAGAGTTTATTAATATCTATAAATTTATATATTTATTGTTATGTATTGTTACTTAGGGGGTATGGAATCTTAACTTTTGTTACAGTGATTTAGTTCACTTTTTGGTTCCTGCCTACTCCCTGAGTTGACTGATATGTGCATGTTTTTGTATTGTTTATGGCAATAAAGAATAAGAAGAGTAGGAATAGCAGTAGGAAATAAACGCACTGTTTGCGCTTATATTATTCCCCGGTGAACCACAAGCTCTTTTCAACCAATCAAAGGGGTTCTGTAGGATATTGTTTGATTGGATATTTACGTCATTTTCAATTAAACAAACCTCGTGACATTGCCATCAATAAACCGTCTCGTTTCATGACGACATATTTAAAGATATCGGTATGTCATAAACCCCCTAGAAATAATTAAAACATTGGAATAGGACTGTTATTTTAAAATATATCCTTCCAATGTTTGACAGATTGAAAAATGAATTTGTGCTAATTTTACATCGAGAATACTTAAATTGATTATCCGTTAATTTAAGGGTGTAGGTTATGCGTCCGTTAACTGACCAGGATCTTTTTTGTCATTTTAATTTTCAAGGAACCTAATTTCATTCAGTGGTGGGTGGGCAGCTGATTTCATTTTATTTCATTTATTTTGTCACTTGATATAAGGTACAATATTCAAAAATTAATACACAAAGCAAGACAAATAAAAAACAGTGGCGGCGCCAAGTTTTCCCAGACGGAGGGTCTGATGTCACCGACGAGAAAAAAAAAGTGGGCATGCACTGCTACGATACTTTGATTTGTAGGAGACATAAAAATATTTATTAGCGAAAGTTTCAATGTTTCCTACAAGTCAAAGTATCGTAACATTTTATTGTGTCTGCATCTATTTATTCATATATATACATATA
>NW_022756565.1:0-1465 GCF_011630105.1 Anneissia japonica
ATTTATCGTTTTGTTTATATAGGCCTATATAATATTATATATACCGTATATGGTAAAAGAATTTTAGTAGAACACTTCATATTATGCCGCATTCTGCCTCTCTATCCATCCATCCGTCCACTAGTCCGTCTGTCCGTCCATCCATCCACCCACCCATCCATCCATCTATCTATCCATCCATCTATCTATCCATTTATCCAACCATCCATCCATCCACCCACCCATCCATCCATCTATCTATCCATTTATCCAACCATCCATCCGTCTTTCCGTCGGTCTGTCGTTCTGTGTTGTTTGTTGGTCTGTCTGTCTGTGTTGTTTTTTTTTCTCTTTTGTGGGGATTTCACCCACCTTTATTCCTTTCATTTCATATATATACATATACATACATATACACATACATACATACACACACACATATACATAAACACACATATAGTAGTACAAGATCAGTTTAACTTGACTGACCAAAAAATGTTTCTTTATAATGATCTTTTTATTTATCTATAAATACACAAATATGTATACATATATACGTACTTATACATACGTGCACATGCAAATACTTACACGTATATGATTATATACGTTCACAAAAACACTCGTGCATAGAAATATATACACGCATATCATCATCAAATACACATACATCTACAATTTGTTTATTTATTTATTTTATTCTATTTTATATATATATATATATATTTATTTATTTTATTTTATTTTTATTTTTTTGCTTTTACGGGGATAATTGCCATAAAAAGAACAGAGATACAGGTTCTGTCAATCCCGGCTGCTATACCACACATACAAACACCTGCATAATACAGGGTCAGTCCAAACATGGCTGACAATCGTTCCTTTACAACAAGTATCTTTTATTATATTCAATTTCAAACAAGGTCGTAGTGGAAGCAAGCCTCCATTTACCATAAAACATTAACGAACGTGCTTTAGCAATACAAAAGGTACCAAGGCTTAGCATAACATTTATAAAGCTCGACTCAGTACCAAGTATAATATTGGATTACGTGGGTACTCCAATTAAATTAATTTTTTTTTTATGAAACGTCACACAGTTTTAGCGTCCTCGCAGTAATGTGTATTTCATCATCCACAACTTTACATTTAGTACACAAATTGTTGCTGACAATTTTCCATTTGTATAATTGCATTCTTGTAGGGTATAATCATGTGTAAGAGTTTAAAATTCAATTGCTTAATTCTATTTCGTTGATCATAGAAATTCCTCTGTTCCAAACTTTTTCCCAGTCAATTTGTCGTTCGTCAAGTATAGCTTCCCATTTACATTGAATCTTTATGGGAAGTTGTACTCTATTTTTTTGTAGCAAATTATACAATTGTCTTGTTGTCATACTTAACGATGAGTTTCCTTTCCTTATCTATATTTTTACATATGCTATGCTTATATATACTACTCTTCCATTCATTAGGAATGGCATTT
>NW_022756566.1:0-1157 GCF_011630105.1 Anneissia japonica
TACATGTCTATATACATCTATATGCTTTAAGTAATCATATTAATACAAACAATCATCGTTTCTTAGAATAGTTCTTCAGATAAATCCAACTTTACAGCTGTTGTTTAGAGCCATTTTCATCATTTTCTAAAAATAATAAGGTGCATTTTTAGGCTAAATCTCTTGAGATGTGTCCTGCCGGATATGATGTTTGCTTCAGTACGTAGGGCTGAAGATGAACAAGAATATTGCACCAGATGCCACACTGTTTTATACTTCGCACATGCTTTTCATTGTGTTTTAATTTGACAATTAGAAATTCAATAACATTCATAAAAATACTTTTTACTCTTAATACCAGCTAACATTTTTCCAAATAAGGAAGTTATGCAATTAAACGCCTTCTTTCTATTGAATGCGGCAACATTTTCTATGTAATGCAAATAAAATAAAGACAATTGCCCTGTAATTTACAACAAGACGAATCACCCAACAAGGCACTCCGTCACTTGCTTGTTAGGGCCTAGTTCATTAACTACGCTATAGCTAGATTCTAAAATACTTACATTTACAACCAGACGAATCACGTACCTTAAATGCTCGAATAAGCGCCGCTCTCTTGAATAAACGCCGCTCTCGATTAAGCGCCGCAACAGAAGTGATTTTTTTTTGTTAAGCGCCGCTCTCAAATAAACACTGCGGCGCTTAATCAAGAGTGCCTATATATTACCCTGTGTGTGATGAAACAGCGTTTTTAATACAATGTTCATAGAGTGTTAAAATGAATTTTAACACAATGAAGACACAAGCATTTCTTTATAAAGGTTTTTTTTACGATGATATAAGACCTACGATAGGCCTAGGCCTACTGAACTACGGAAATACTGTACGTGAAATAGGTAACATGGGAACGGGCACGGAAAGCACCACGCCAATATTTTTTTTGTAAGCGCCGCTCTCGAATAATCGCCGCACTAAAGCCTCCAAAATTTTATGAGCGCGGCGGCGCTTATTCGAGCATAAATACTGTATTTACCTGATTGCCTGCGTGTTTGATGCTAAACAACTGCTGTTTCATCATTGCACTTTTCTATTTTTAATAAAACCAATTTCTTTCTTTAATGATTATGGCATATTTAGATGGCCGGAAATGGTACTCAAAATATTTTAATAAAATA
>NW_022756567.1:0-1202 GCF_011630105.1 Anneissia japonica
TATTAAGTAATACAAAAAAAATCTAAATTGAAAGGTAAGCACGGTTAACATGAAACCCAGCACATCGGAAGCCCGGCCTCATTTGTCAGAAGTTTCGTACCCTAATTAGAAGCTAAGCATAACCAAATAACCAAGCAGAGATTCTTAAAGAAACCAACCTACTTATTTTGAAGCCGAGTAACTAATCGGAAGCCGACAACTCAATCTCTTCCACCACGGAATTTTGTAGCAGAGTATTTTTACTGAAATTAGAGTAGGTCTAACTGAAATTGACACAGTATTCATACTTACAGTCATCTCTTTTTCCACCATTGGATTTCTGTAGTTCAAATCCGGCTCATTTTCCGAAAACGTGTGCAGGTACCATTGATTGCGTGCGGACATGTACGTCCACGCAGAACCTCCGTACATACTGATCTATAGACGTAATTAAGAACTCGTTAATTTCAATAATATTAACCATATTAAAATATTCATCATATATTTGTATGTACACCTTCGGGACCTGCAATTGAAGTAGTCTCTTGGTTTGGTCTCTAATTAGCTTTCTGTTAAAATATTGAAGATGGTTCTTAAAAAAAAGTGGTCTTGAATTAAAGGGGTCTCGGGAATTAGAAGGGTCTCGAATTAAGGATGCACTGTATAATAATATAGATAACATCAATAGTAGCCTAAACAATTATCCATAACGTCGTGAAATTTTATAGCCAACAACAATGTCCATAATGAGTCCATTTATTTTGACTTTCTACCCAAATTAAACAAGGCATTAAAAACAAGAGCAAATTTTCCATTTTTGTATTGGTATGTTGAGTTACCCAATTATTCGGCGGTTCTCCATTGTCTCCATCTGCCCAGATATAGTAATCACTAAATGGCGAGTCTTTACTGAGCCGACTCTCCATAAACCATTCGTGTTGATCACTTGAATGATTCGGCACCAGCTCTAGAATAAGATGCATATCTGTAATCAAGAAACAAGTTCGGTCAATTTGGGAATATGTGTATCATTAGTCAATTGTGACGTCATTAGTTTTCCTTTCTGAAGTCAGACTTGCGAAATACAAACTCTTTTCTGCCTAAAATTAAACATCGATGTAAGTCCGTGATTGCGATTTAGCGCCCCTCAACTGATCATCGAGCCCCCCGGCCCCACTTTACCTTCGCCCCATTAGCCCCATCACCTCCCCCCATCAGCCACA
>NW_022756568.1:0-634 GCF_011630105.1 Anneissia japonica
TAACTTACGATCAAACAGGACTAAGGAGATAGGAAGCACACAAAACATTAGTTAGAATTTTTATTTCACAAACATAAAGATGATTTACTTAATTTATCATTATTATGATGTCATGGCGAGATTGCGTCAAGTAGGCCTAACATCGGATTTTTCGTAAACTTGTGGTATCACTAATTAAATAAGTCGAAATAGACAGACCTATCCGTGTCAAAGACTGTATAATTATTGTTTAATAACGGCTATATAACATTCAATTGACTAACTATATTTCTTTGGAAAAACAGGAATCTATGCATGCAGATAATATTGGACGCAAGTATATACGGGTCTTACAGTAATAATATACAGAAGGAATAAATCATTTATAGTAGAAATGGTGCACTTTTGAGTTCGTAAAAATGTTGGTCTAATAGGCTTACATGTACAGTGCATTGTTTTCAAAATAAATCTAGCCTCTGATAACCATAAAATCGATGGAGTGGTTACTGAAATGGTTACGAAATGTACAAACAATTGCGTTTTTACTTTATTGGTCCGGAAATACGCACCGCACTTGAAACAGAGCACAAGTGAATAGACAAAAAGTGACAGTCATTCTTAATTGTTGTTGTTCTTTCCATTCGCTTTGAAAAAT
>NW_022756569.1:0-1667 GCF_011630105.1 Anneissia japonica
GTTTTAAATAGGATGGTCAAATGTGCTTCTCGAACAATCGGTATACAACAACCTTCATTAGACACTCTATATAAATATAATCAACGTATCATCAATAAGGCAACGTCCATTATCAGTGACCCTTTTCATCCCGGTAATTCTCATTTTTGCCTCATGCCATCTGGTCAACGTTACAAAACCCCATACGCATCTCGTACAAAATCAATAGCTTCATTCTTTCCTTCTGCCATCAAAATTATAAATGCATGGTTGCTATCCACAAATTAAATGTTTGTCTCACTGCATAGTACAGTAGATACTGTACTCATGTTATTTGAATTATTTATATTGCATTTATCAAGCCGATACTATTTCATTGTATGTTTACATGTACATTTGACAATAAATTTAATCTGTATCTGTATGTAAAATAAAGAATCACTTAAGAAAGCAGATAAAAAAACGCATTCGTGAATTCGGTGGTCCATACGTCTCTACATTATACAGGTACTGTAGGCAACTGAAGAGCCAATTTGACACATAGCTACAGTGTAGGAACATAATATTTGGCCCCCATTTTAATGTAGTGTTTTTTTTTTATAAATTTTTAAAAATACTTCTAGGACATACAGTAAATTGTTTTAATGCCTTTTGTCTGTTGTTTTAGTGCTTTTCATAGGCATATATTTAAATTTGTACAATATTTAGTGTTCTTAGGACCCCTTTGGAAATAGGTTTTACTCTTTTGTTTTTTTTAAAGAAAAGTTTAATGGGCCATCCTTACATCATCTTTTGTTGTTTGCACATGATAAACACCAAAAAAAGTATAAATAGTTTGATGATGTCAAATAAATTGAACTTGAACATGATAAACCCCAAAATTGGTCTGCTCTCACTGCTCTCTTTGAATTGACAAAGTCCCTTTGAATATCATCAATTGAATAAAATTGAATTGAAACACTGAAAAATTTGAAAAAGTTTCAACTTTATTGTCAACAAAATTTATAATAAGAACATAATTGACAAGGGTGATAAGGTATAGTGATTGATGTTATGCACCTTTAACTGACTGAGAAGGAAGAGAATACACAAACCCACACGACTTCCATAATTATACTGCTACAAGGTTGTGATCACCACCCATGCATATTATAAGGTTGACTAAATTTTTTTTTTTCATTACTGTCACATTTTTTTATATTTTTTTTATGACAGGTTTTACTATTTGCTGGTGGTGATTTATACACGATTTCAAAATGTATAACTTACATTCCTGGAAAACCAGGTCACTAAAATTCGGATCAAAGACCATTCCGACAACAGACTTTTGGACCAAAGACCCTTCGGACCAACGGGCCTTCAGACCAAATACCCTTTGGACCAACGGGCCTTCGGATCAAAGACCACCATATTTAGGCATGTCACCCCTCATAGGAATCAAGTTACTCCAACTTGACAATTCAGTTTTCAATAATTGACTATTAGGGCTTACAGTATGTAGTGTATAGAGCTGTGTAAACATGTGGAAGGATACTGTAGATTTCAAAACTTGTACAGTAGGTTTACTCTGAATAATAAAAATAATGAAAAAAAAAAAAGGCTAGGGAATGCGGAAGCCTGTACGTACAGTACAGTCGTGAAATATCGCTTCGTATCTGCGCGTAACCACTCGTAGCCTGCTCGTAGGT
>NW_022756570.1:0-1223 GCF_011630105.1 Anneissia japonica
TATTATATAATCATAATTCATAATTTCATTTCACTCAAAACATAATAATGAGTCTGGTAGGCAGACTCATTATTATGTTTTGAGTGAAATAAAATTATGAATTATTATGATTATATAATATATGATTAAATATAGGGCCATATATATAAATATACATGTTTATAAATTATATATACGAGTACTTGCATGTAAGGCAAGAAAATCTTCGAAAAGGGAAGCAGGTCAACTTGGCTCGAAGTCAACTCGGCCACGTCAATCCCCAAGCAAACTCGGCCCCAAGAAATAAAATCGTCCCAAACTCGTGGGGCATTCGGACCAAAAAAAAATAAATAAGGCCTAGTTTTTCCATTCCAGCCATTTCCGGCCACCTAGAAGTCCCATTTTTTATTTTTTAAATCTCGTTTTGGGAGGAGGGGACACCCCTCCTATACCCACCCCTGGCTCTGGCCTTCCGCCCTCAGATAACGCTGCACGCTATAGTTACACCCATACTTAGCTCCCCAGTCGGACATCTTAGCCCCACCCCTCATAAATTATATCCTTGAGCCACCACTACAATAGATGTGAAATGTTTATTAAATTCATTCGCAGTTTCCTCATCACTGCTAGACAGTTCACCATTTTTGTAAACTCTTTCAATATTGGGTTTGTTTTTGAAAATTAATTCGCGAATAGTTTTCTAATTCTTTTTTGTATTATTAATATTATTATTTATAGCAGATGAACAGTATTTTCTTTTTATAAAGGTTTCTATTAATTGTTAAGCTTTTTCCTAGCCTTCGTGGCTATTTGTTTTGTGAGCTTTATTGTAGTGATTATCCCTATCTTTAGCTGAGTCTGAGAAAATCACTCGTCATCACCATAAGGCGTTTACAATATTTCTATTATATCAGGGTGTATATACACTATATATATACGTTTTTACTATACGTTTCAAGCAAGTTTAGTACAGTCTTCGAATAAAAGACATGATGGTACATCGTATAGCATAGCTCTCAATCTCCTATAAATAAATACATTTTGTAATAAAATGCCTCCGACGGGATTCAAACCCGCGACCTCTCGCTGTCAATGCGTTGAACGTCATAGTAACCACTTGACCACCGGGGCTTCATGCTTGAACAGATTCAAAATAATATATATATATTTATATATATAAATATATTTTGAAATAAATTCATTTGGATCCAAATATAATTTGTATGAAATTTTTCATTAGTGTT
>NW_022756571.1:0-926 GCF_011630105.1 Anneissia japonica
ATAGAAAAAATGAACCAGTACACCGAATGTAGTACAAAAAATCTGAAAAGAAAAAAAGCATGCCATCTGAACTGCCATTTTCATACGATATTAGTTAATCATCTTACTGAATGTATTGTAGTCAGACTGACTGCACACAAATTTATATTAAGCTTTAACACTTCAAAATAATAATTAAGAATTATTTTAATTAATTGATTCATTTATTTTTGTCTGAATCTTTAAACTGTTTTTCCTTCCATCTATGTCTTATTGCAAATTTTAACTTCATCCATTTAAATGACCTGTTTAAATGACGCTGATTGGTTGGTCCTCCCGATTGCATCATGGACAGCGATTACGGTCAAAAGGCAACAATAAAGCGATTTTATGGAAACCTGGTTTCACTTACGTGAAAATCCATCGTCTCTGAACTGACAATAAACACTAACGTCAATAGAAGTGCTCCAACCAACAAGTTCGAATGGATAAATATAGTCAGCGGTTCTTTGAACAATCCCCTTTGGATAAATTAATCATTGCGATGGTGTTAATAATCATAGTTTAGCCTTTATACTAAGCATAGCAATTATATGCAATACGAATAAATTGGTTACTTGTATACATAATTAATAAAATGTGGTCCATATGATATTCAAAAGGAACTGCCCTTACCAAATTAAATGTATAGCTCTCATGACGTATACTAGAGAAATTATTGAAATAAGACACATAAAGTAAATTCCAATACGTTCTGCTAGAAGTTTGTAATCGAAATTCTGTAAAAGAAAACAAAGTGATGCATAGGCGTAGATCCCGGGGGGGATGGAGGGGATATATCCCCCCAATATTTGACAAGGGGGGGATGGTCCATTGTATCATCCCCCCCCCAATATTTTGACTATGTATGGGATAAAATGGAGCTTTACACACTTCAAAGGACTGTC
>NW_022756572.1:0-1807 GCF_011630105.1 Anneissia japonica
TGTAGATTATTTTTTTCGGAATATAAAAATGCCAAATAAAGAGAGAAGAAGAAAAATAAAAGAAAGGGAACTTAGAGAAGACGCAAAACGATGCAGGACGCATCGGAAAATTAATGATAACAATTTGATCTTTAGATAAAGAGCTACTTATTTTTTTATGTAAATATTAGGTAAGTTAAATTACCTTTAGTATTGAAAGCGTAGTTTAAGTATTAGTTATTGAGAAAAACGATGAAGAAAAACTAAGTTAAAGAAATATATTAAAATATAAAATTGAAAGGAAAACGATGATGAAAAACAAAGTTAAAGAAATATATTAAAATATAAAATTGAAAGGAAAACGATGAAGAAAAACTAAGTTAAAGAAATATATTAAAATATAAAATTGAAAGGAAAATGTTAAGAAATAAACGCATACAAAATGTTACTTTAAGTAATTATATGTTCCCTATATCATTGTTTATTTTTCAATACAGTATATACATTTATAACTTTATTTTAAAAAAAAATTAAAAGTGGGACGATCCCACGAAAAAGAAAAAAAACCCCCTTTTTTTTTTAATTCTTTAATCTGAAATGCTCACAGGCCCGTATTCAGGAGTTCCGCAATCCAATAGGCTGGTGGTATATTGAGTGAATATAGTCTGGTGTTGCCCAAAAACTACGTTTACAATTAGGCCTATTTTGTCAGACTTGGTATTGAACTTAATGCACTAGAACGTGAAAACGTAAATTTTTCCCCTTTTGCGGCCCCCCTAGCCCCAGGCTAGTTGCTCGCTTCACTCACAAATAACGCACCCCGCGAATTCTGAAAGCTTCGCTAAATTGCTCCGAGTTCAGCTTGCCCCCTGCGCTTTCGTTTCGACCCCCCCTTAGATTTTTTACCGTACGCCCGTCCTGATGGTAGTGGTGTGAATGATGGAAGGGATTGTAGTGGTATGATTAACAGCAGTGATGGTAGTGGTATGACTAATGACAGGGATTGCATTGGTATGATGAATGGCAGTGATGGGTAGTGGTGTGAATGGTGCCAGGGATTGTAGTGGTATGATGAATTGCAGTGATGGTAGTAGTGTACTGATGGCAGGGATTGTAGTGGTATGATGAATGGCAGTGATGGTAATGGTATGACCAATGGCAGGGATGCAGTGGTATGATGAATGGTAGTGATGGGTAGTGGTTTAATAGATGGTAGTACTGGTAATGGTGTGATAGATGGCAGTGATGGTTGTAGTGTAATGGTTGACAAAGGTGGTAGAAGTGTGATGATAGTGGTATAATAGTGGAGTAATGCCAGTGATAATGTATGGCAGCGATGGTTTTGGTGTGATGGTAGTGATCAAAGTGGTGCAGTGATAGTGCTGCGATGGCAGTGGTGGTAATGGTATGAGGGATTGCAATGATTATTATTCATGTGATGGTAGTTGTTATTATAGGTTGTGGTTTTAATACTAGTGGTTGCAGTAGTATGATGGCAGTGATAGTAGTGGTATGATGGCAGTGATCATGGTGGCACCATGGTAGTGGTGGGATGGAAGTGGTGTGTGATAGTGGCAGTTGTGATTATTGATTGAACAAATAATAATCCCCTTCATTATATAGTATAGGGTCTGTTTTACACATTAGTCTAATCCAATTTACCAATGTTGGAAACTTGTTGCAATGTTTGTTAGTTGTTTTAGAATGTGGTGACATTGTAGCACCTGAAGTCTTAAGAGCTGCCAGGCTTAAGCAACTTTGCCTTAGGCCTACATTATTTAAATTCCAGAGGCTTTGAGAAAATTTTAAAAGCACACATACTACAGAA
>NW_022756573.1:0-806 GCF_011630105.1 Anneissia japonica
ATCCTAACATTAATAATACAATACTTGCGCAAAAAAAAGTCATATACCTAT
Organism: Anneissia japonica; assembly: GCF_011630105.1. Classification (NCBI taxonomy): domain Eukaryota; kingdom Metazoa; phylum Echinodermata; class Crinoidea; order Comatulida; family Comatulidae; genus Anneissia; species Anneissia japonica. The sequence continues at coordinate 52 of NW_022756573.1, forward strand.
GTTTACTCTAATGATTAAGGGGATACAATTCTGGTTTATTGCTCGTAGTGTAAGTAAATCAGCTTACAGTACTGTAGTATTACCACTACCACTACCCATCTTTTTCATCTTTTGTTTTCCCATTCTGGGCATACTGTATATCTACTCTATTGGCTGAAAATCACGATTTAGAGCCTGGCAGCTAACAGGCGGTAACGAGGACAATCTTGGCGCTGCAGTGATGGGATTTGGTCAGCATCGGAGTCTTTGCAGACGCGTACTGAAGCATTAACAAGACTTAAAAAAATCGTATATTTTCTGCTTATTTTCACGGTTTTTGTTCCAAATACAAGTTCACCTCCTTAATAACGATCAGTTCGTTAGTTTCAAACATAGAAAATATTTATGCACTGTACTATAAGGGCCATAAAGTAAGAGTGAAACTTAATTTATCGAAACCCAAAATTTTCGCTTAAACGAGAACTTAGGTCTGAAACCTTATTTCTCGATGGTATCCGAATTTTCGTGACACTGAAACCAATGTATCCCATATGGAAATCTGTCGTCATGATTCCTTTACACGGCTTTTTACCTTCGGGCCTTAAGCAACACAATATTTTCCTATCGGGCCTTTTTTCCTCCTTTTTCTCACCTGGCCTTTTGCTACCCAACATTCTGTGTTTCACACAATCTGCATCTCTTTTTTTTCTTCTTTTGACTTGATTGTGTGTTCTGATCTTTTGATAGGCCTATATTTTAAACCAGTTGCCATTCTA
>NW_022756574.1:0-913 GCF_011630105.1 Anneissia japonica
AACGGTACTGGGTTCGGTCTTCAGGAGTTCGTGTTTCGTACAGGTCAATCCATTCATAGAAAAGACCTTTATTGGAGAAAGCGTACCTGTCGTTAGCCATAGTAGCCTAGGTCAATACTAACCCCGGCTATATAAAATTGATTATAAAATTAAAAAATATTAATCTTATTATTGTAGTAGTGATACTATGTACACATCTTAATTATTGTTATTTATTCGTTAACGTCATTATATTTACATTTAAATTTCCAATGTTAAAATAATCTTATTTATCAAAATTGTATATTTAAATAATAGAGTAATAGCCAAGCCGAGGTATAGCCTAATCTAGGCCTAAACAATTTACTATATGCGAGTGTATAAAATTATGAAAAATATGATTAAAACGAATAAAGGAAGAAGGAAGAATAGGAAAGAGATTTGGAGCGGCTGAAATATTTTCCGAAAATATACAATAGTAGTCAATATGCTATTATTGCATTACGTTTTTGTAAACAAATTTGGGGCAGAAAAAAAAATGAAATTAATTTTTATACATTAAAAATTAACGTAGGCCTATTTTTCATGCGTTTTAATAAGCAGATATTGATGCGTACATACAGAACAATGCGTGAAAGTACAGTACAACACACAATGAAATACAACAATATTCACTCACAACTTTGAACTTGAACAAATTGAATATAGGCCTATCCATTGGTAAGTTACAGGTAGCTCAACTTTCCTTATAATTACTACAGCTTTCAGGCTATGTTTGAATTTTGAATTTCGTCTCCTCGTTGTTATCTTGGAATTCCGTCTTTCCAAGATAACATATCTTGGAAAGACGTCTTTCCAAGATAATTTATACTGGAAAGACGGAATTCCAAGATAAATTATCTTGGAAAGACGTCTTTCCAAGATAAATTATCTT
>NW_022756575.1:0-2227 GCF_011630105.1 Anneissia japonica
CGTTTTTCAAAATGGCCGCCTGTTGATTTGGACGCTTGTATCTCGATAACCACTGGTCAGAGAGAGTTGATTTTGATCTCAAATTGTTCACAATATGCATGTTCCTATTTGTTGTAATATCCAAAAATTTTTGTTTATCCAAAAATGGCGGGAAATGCGGTTTTTGAAAGTTTGACCTTTGACCTTGTGATGTCATATCTCGGTAACTACTGGTCATAGAGACTCACAATTGATTGCAAATTGTTCAAGAGATTCATGTTTCTATTCGTCCTAATGAAAAAAATATTCAAATAGTGACCAGAAACGGTACATTCTGACCTTTGACCTATTGTAGGGTCATTCCATGTCAAATCAACCAGATTAAAATGAAATTCCTGTATGCCCGTCTCAGATTTTGATGAAACTTCATAAAAATGATCCACTGTATAAAAAACCAACAAAATAAAAATAAAAATTAGCCTCATAGGATATGTAGTTTTCGAGATATTGACTCCTCAAAAATATGGGGCGTGGTTCTTCAAGATGTGCAAACGTAATTTACCTCAACTTTGGAAGCTTATAACTCGAGATTGGTAATAGCTATCAGAGTCAGACTTGGTATTCTAACATAGTTGTCGCCATATTTCACAAATATGGCCTTAGATTAACAGTTATCCCTTCCCTTTTGAAGTTATCTGCACTCAAATTAGCCGCTTTGTTTAACGATGCAAATTTTTTTGTGATTTTCAAGGTCACCTTGCTTCCATTTGAATGGGTATATACCCCTCATATTACAGGTGTATTATCTAATTGTAGTTGTCTCTAGCCACATGCAAGCGCAGGCTTATCAAATCAATTAAAATTCAGTGGCATATATTCATAGTTGGGACCAGATCTATAAAAGTGAAAAATGCCTATGTTTCTCAACAACAGATCGTCTTGTGGAAAGTTAAAATCTTTTCTTAAGTTTACCTCAGTTAATCAGATATATTAGATCTACCTATAAACCAAATTTCAGGTTTGGTACTCAGCTCCTTCATGGTTAGATACTATGTTGAAAACTACACAATAACATAATTGGAAATCACGAAAATTGTTAAGAGTTGTGGAGTCATTCTATGCCAACTCAACAAATGCATTACACCAGGGTCATAGATTTCAAAATTTTGTTTTGGACACTGTCTCAGTGATATAGATATCTATGTGAACTGAAAACCTGAAATTTTGAGACTTGCCAATTCATTTGTTTACCTGTAGCGGCAGTTTGAGGTTAAGGGGGCGTGGCCTCTCAACAAATGCATTACAACATTACAGGTCATAGATTTTTAATTTTTTGCACCCTCCGGCCTTGTGAATAGAAAAATCTGAAGTTTTGAGACTCAAATTCCCTTTTCGTTTTCCCGTAGCGGCAATTCGACGTAAAGGGGGTGTGCCTCAAATTAACTTTGATTTTCGTATGCTAATATCCTCATACAACCCCTTTAACCTTTGTGGTGTATGACACCTTTTACTGCTGATTCCAAATCCTTAAAAACATGTTTTTAACATATCATCAACAATAATACTTTTATATAAATATAAAATTTAAATATTTTGCTTTAATTTTAATTTTCTAAATCTATGTCATATAGACCCACTAAATTTTCTATTAATTATTAATGTGCAACTTCAACCTGGGTAATAATAACCTCATCAAATTTGTATTGTGGGTGACGGCCCTTATTATTAGTAAGTCATAGCACATGGCAATTGGGACATCACATACGTCATTTTTTGTGGCCAATATATGGTAAATTATTTCCTGGAAACTTTCTATTCTGTTTCATGAATATATTCATGTTCGATTCATGAATAGAAACTTCCTAGAATTCATATTATATTCATATTTGTTTGGGCCACGCCCCCTTAACTTCAAACTACCGCTACAGGAAAATTTCAGGTTTTCAGTTCACATATATATCTATATCACTACTGAGTCAATGTGGCAAAAAATTTAAAAAAAGATCTATGGTCATGGTGTAATGCATTTGTGTGTTTGGCATTGAATGACCCAACTCTTAAAATTGTTTGTGATTTCCTATTACATTGAAATATGTGTAGTTTTCAACATAGTATCTAGCCATGAGCTAAGTACCAAAGCTAAAATTTGGTTTATAGTTAGATCCAATGTATCTGATTAACTGGGGTAAATTTAAGAAAAGATTTTAACTTTCCACAAGACGATCCGTTGTTGAGAAACATTGACGTT
>NW_022756576.1:0-2281 GCF_011630105.1 Anneissia japonica
TTTTTGGAGACGCTGTACATTAGAACGTGAAATTCCACCAAGTAAGGAGTTTCCGTAATCCAACCGAGAAAGAATCAGTAATCGTACTGCATGTGCACAGGTATTTTGGTCATTGAAACATCTAATACATGAGATATTTCATAAATGAAAATTAACCGACCGACATAAAGACAAAACTATTTTAAGACAGGGATCAAAAACACCCCAAGGTTCCTAATTGATGACGAGGGGGCAATTGAAAATTCACCAATCTTTAATTTAAATTTTTTAATAGAATTGATTTTCCTTTGGGACGAAATAAGAAAGAATTCAGTTTTTTCGTCATTAAGCCTAAGTTTGTTTTCAAGCATCCAGATTTTAACCTCATCAATACACTTTGTTAATTGACATTGTGCAGTATCCCTATCCCTGAGTACCTTAGGATCATAACTAACATATACAGCATATATGTGATAGGAAACATTACAACGCTTGATAATATCACTGACTGGCTTTGAGTATGCAGTAAAGATCGATGGACCAGCGACTGATCCCTGGGGGACGCCAAATTGAAGCGGATAGACTTTAGAGAAGTTACCAGAAATACACACTCTAGTATTACGATCCCTCAGGTACGAATTAACCCAATCTAGCACGCAGCCTCCGATACCATATTCATTTTGTAACCTATTTATGAGAATTTCGTGGTCAATGGTATCAAAGGCTGCAGACAAATCAATTAAAACAAGCATAACTTCCCTACCAAGGCTTACTTCCTTAACAATATCATTTTTAATCCGAAGAAGGGCAGTTTCTGTACTATGGGCCGACTTGTAGGCGGATTGAAATTTATCAGAAATGCCTTCTGACTGAAAATAGCAATTAAATATTGAGATTGCAATGCATTCAAGAATCTTGGAAAGGGTGGGAAGATTTGACACGGGACGGTAATTGCTTAACACGTCTTTATTAAGATTACGTTTTTTGATATGAGGAATAATCACGGCTTCACGAAGAATATTCTGGAAACACCAGTAGAAAAGGAATCATTAACAAGCAAAACAATTACAGGTGTAAAAATTTATTTATTTTTATTTTTATTTTTTTTATTTATTTATTGCACATCCAACAGTGTATACACCAATTTCAGGATGAAAATATAAAATATAAAATATAAAAACTTACACAATATCAATGGAAAACCTAAAGTTATTTTAAAATATAATAAGATTATTTTACAGACTCAAATGTGATAGACTTAAACTTAGAGAAACTACAATGAAAAATATCAAATTCAGGATTACTACAAACACAATTATTATAAAACGAAGACAGTCTACAAAAAATACCATTTTTACAAACATTAACACGTGAGAATTGTACATTTAAAATAGGCTTAGAACGAAGTCTACAAACAGGAACATTAAGATAGAAATTAGAAGCAATATTACAGGTAAACATTGAATTTAAACACTTATATAAAAAAAGTAGGTCATTAATTTGTCTTTTAATTTTTGGAGAAATAATAGGAGTTTGGCAAGGCCAACAGGTTTCTGGGCCAAGAAAACGTAAAAACTTACCATGGATTCTTTCAATTCTAGATGATTGTGTGTCAGATATGGAATTATAGATAACTGAACAAAAATCAAATAAAGGTTGGACAAGGGATTTATAAAGTGCAATTTTTGTGGTTGGAGGGAAATTTATGACAATTGCGCCACATGAGCCCAAGTAACCTGTTGGCCTTGCCAAAGACATGGTCAACATGAAAAGCAAACGTTAGTTTTTTGTCAATAAAAATGCCTAAGTCTCTATGCCATTCAACATTTTCAAGTACCTCGTAAATCATGTATTTAAAATTAATTGGTTTAGTTTTAAGTGTACAAGAGAGTACTTTGCATTTCTCAGACTTCAGCGACATTTTCTAATTGGTAACCCAATGTCCGAGTTTGTCAAGGTCGGCCTGGAGTGCATGCGAGTCCTCAATTCTGGAAATTATTTTATATATCTTGAGGTGATATCTGCAAACATAAGGCAGCTGGAATTTTCAAAAAGGCTATGTATATCGTTTACGAAAATATTGAACAAAAGGGGGCCTAAAATTGAACCTTGTGACACCCCAGAGAGAACAGGAAGTAGATTTGATGTTTCGCCTTCAAAGGGTCACTCTCTGGGATCGACCACTAAGGTAACTTTTAAACCAAGAAAGTAAAATGCCATTGACACCATATTGATGAAGTTTAGAAAGCAACAATTTATGTGACAATTTGTCAAAGGCTTTACTGAAATCTGTGTATATGAT
>NW_022756576.1:2579-8343 GCF_011630105.1 Anneissia japonica
GTGAGTTGTAGTACTTACAGATTTTCGTTTAGATTTAATCCAAGTCCAAAAGCGTTTTGGATTTGTTCCAAGATCAGAAGAAATAGACTGTAAGTATGTTTCATATTTAAGATTAGAGAGTGTTTTAAAGTTTCTTCCGGCCTCCCGGAAATTTTGTTCAGATATTATTGATGGAAATTTTCTCAATATTTTATGATGATATTCTTTTGACTTTAAAGCTTTTATAAGTTCGGCGTCAAACCAAGGAGGACTTTTCTTCCGTAGTTTGGTAATGGGGACAAGGTCCCTGACAGCTGCACCAACAAGGTCATAAAATAAAGTAACATGTTCGTTAACGTCGTTCGTAAATTCAAGAATGTTCCAGGGAATTCTATTAAAAGTTTCAGTTAATTCACCAAAATTGGCTCGTCTGTAATTAAAATGATAACGATTATTATTTCTAAAATTAATATTATTATTATTATTACTATTTACAAATTGAAGTGATAATGAAATAGATTGATGGTCAGATACAAAAATACTCTCTCCTACAAAAATATTAGATATTATATTAGTGTTATTGCACAAAGCTAAGTCAAGGATTTTGTTATTGCACGTTTTAAACTTGTTACACTGAGTGATATTGTGTCCATGGATGACAGTGTCCATAAATAATTCACAAAATGAATTTGATGGTACACAATATGTTCCATCATTACTATTCCATGTAATATAGGGTAAGTTGAAATCACCAAGTATCAACAAGTTATGGTAAAGATAGCTTTCAATGGCCTTATTCAGTGCTTCAACAAACTGCGTTATTGATTCTCTGCCGGTATTCGGGGGCCTGCAGTAGACAGCTGCGAGAATTTTTTGGTTCCTTGAAATTAAAATCTCAACCCAGATTATTTCACTATTATTAGCATCTTCCAAATGTACTAGCCTACAATGCAGAAAAGCCATGTGGGAATGGGGTCCAGTAAACAAGTTCTATTAGGAATTTTAGAGATAATTTGGCTAATTTCTGTTTCATTTACTGGAGAAAATGTAACAAACCTATAAATATTATTATCATCTTCTTCATCGATAAGTGGTTGAACAAAATTTATGTCATTTTAAGGAGGGACCTCACCTACACTATTGACCATGTTAACAGGATTAGAAACCTAATCAAGCTCTAATCTAATTTTTGAAACTTTATCATTAAAATATGAATCAAAATTGTTACTAAGCTTTGCAACAGTAATGCTACTCGGCAAAGATACATTTGAGCTATTTAGAAGCAGCTTAAGATTACGGTACATAGACTTTGTATCAGTATTATGCAACACGTTTTTAAAATAATCAGTTTTCGATTGTACAGTTAATTCAGTTACAGCCTTATGTTTTTCAAGATATTTGATGCGGTCAGGATCACTACAAGATTTACGCCATTTACGCTCACACTGTCGACACTCTCTTCTAGCTGATCTTACGTTTTCGTTGAACCATTTAGGACATCTCTTGGTTCTTAGAGAATGAGTGACCTCTGGACAGTGCTTATCAAGAACTTTACGCACTCTGTTGTTATATTCAATTGCTTGAGTGTTAGGATCATTTTGAGTAACAAGATCCGCAAGCTTTTGAGTAAGGTTGTATTTAAATGCATCGATATCAAGATCTTTGAAGTTCCTTCTTGTGATTAGTTTCTTATCTAACACTGGCTTAAGCTTGTTAGCGGTACATTCTATCATGTAATGATCTGAACCATACATATTTGGAGAAACATTACATTTTACCAATAGATTTCCATCTACATGACCAATGTCAACAAATTGCTGAAGATCATGTTCAGAAAGCAGTGCAAGATAATTAGAGACAACACACTTTGAGGGATTGTCTACATGGAGATTCATATCACCCATGATTAACAGCTTACCAGGTAAACTGGTTACAACGGATAGAAAGTTTTCAAATTCATCCAAGAATGTGCACGTAGTAATTTAAACAACCATATGACAGCGCAGTATATACAGGAATTTATATACAGGAATGGGACATGTGGCAAATATATTGTTTAAGGTACCCTTTAATAAATAAAAGAAACATTAATTTGAACAATATATTATGTTTCTACAGACATTAGTGTCAGAAATATACAGTATGCAAATTCTGTGAATATTTATAGGGTCAAGGGTCAATTTTAGCATGTTGGTTATTTTGGGGCAAATGTTCCATTAGAGCAAATATAAACATGCATGTTTTGAAGAATTTAAAAAGGAAAGACACTGCATTTTTCATAATTTGAGACATAAATCATGTTTCTACTGATATTAGCCACAGAAATATTCTAATTCAGTGAATAAGAGGTCAAGGGTGAGTTGTAGCATTTCCGATCATTTTTAGGGCAAATTTTCTATTAGAGCGAATAGAAACATACATGTTCTGAATAATCTTAAAAAGAAAGCAACTTCCAGTGGTTGCCGAGATATGGGACCCTATATTTTCGTTCTGATTTGCATAATTAAGAGCTAATTTGAATATGAAAGTATATGTGACCATGGTGTGATTATAGATTTTCATCTTTTTTATTAATATAATGCAAGAAACATGCATTTGAGTAATTTGAGACCTAAATTAAATTTCTATGTACATTAGCCATGGAGATATGCAAATTCAGTAAATATACGGTCAGAGGTCAATTGTAGCATTTCCATTCATTTTTGAGGCAAATTTTCCATTAGAGCAAATAGAAACATGCATGTTCTGATTATTTTTGGATTAGAAAGCAACTCTCTGTGACCAGCGGTTGCCAAGATATGGGATTCCTATGTTTTCATTAATAATTTGCATAATTAAGAACTAATTTGCATATTAAGAGTATACGTCACCCTGGTGTGATAATAGAGTTTCATCCCTTCTATTAATATAATGTATAAAAAACATGCATTTGAATGATTTGAGACCTAAAGTAAGTTTCTATGTACATTAGCCACAGAGATAGTCAAATTCAGTGAATATAAGGTAAGAGGTCAATTGCAGCCTTTCCGTTAATTTTTGAGGCAAATTTACTGCAAATAGAAATATGCATATGATTAATTTGAAACAGAAAGAAACTCCCTGCGACCAGCGGTTGCCAAGATATGAGAACTCAATATTTTCAACATAATTTGCATATTTTAGTTAATTTGTGTCCCAAGGTGTGATTTCTGGAATTTCATCCGCTCATCATATGTATTTGATTAAAAAAGAAAATTTGTTTGACTTCAAATGCTAGATTGCCTAGCCTATATCATATTTGTGTTGTATTGTATTCTGATGTCCAACTTTTTAATCTTTGTTTATTTATTTATTCATTTATGCTAAAAAAAAGACATCAAATCCAATAAATAATGTTTACTATTTTATAAATTTTCTAATTTTTTTGTTCTTTTCCTTTTCTCCCTTTTCTTTTCCTTTCCATTCATTTCTCTTCCCTTTCATTTCTTTCATTATTTTTGGCCTTCCTTTTTTATTTCCCTTCCTTTATTATCCTTTCTTTTTCTTCCTTTTCCATTATTTTTATTCCTTTTTCTTTCTTATCTTTCAATATTTACTTTTACTCCTTTCCTATCTATTTTCTTTTCCTTGAAATTCAATATGGTGACTTTTTGATATAACTTATGATGGCTGCATAATACTCCTTGATTATATCGAAATGGTCTTTGGGTAATGGTCTTTGATTGACAGTGATAGGTACTGTAGATATAAATATATTGACAAAAATATCAAACATTTTGTAGCTAACTTGAAATCCAATGGGACATATTTTGTGATGATACGTAAAGATCTTCAATGAGTAGGGATATGTGCTGTAGATTATAAATTAATTAATTTTGGCGGCCATACTGGATTTCAAAATGGCCACCGCTAAGATGCATTATTTGCTGGGGTCTATTGCTTTTAATGATCCTTATGTATCATAGTATCACTGTGGGAAGTTCATGCTTTCCTGTAAAAGTGCACGATTCTACCTGATATTCAACCTTAGCTGCTTTACTATACTTAATTTTGACTATAGTTTGTTTGTGTGTTTGTTTCTTGCAGGAAAAAACTCTAAGAAGCTTGAAAAGAAAAACTCTAGTAAGCGCAAGTCTTTGAAACGAGAGCCCACATTTAAAGGAGCACCACCTGATGAGAAATTTGATACTATTGAAACTGAAAATGAAAGCACAATTACTAACTATTCCAGAAACATTGATTCACAAATTTTTGCTGCATTATACTGCGAATGCAATGAAACTAAAAATGATGAACAAATGTGGTTAGACAGGGTTGATAGCATGAACGACTCAACTTTACGCGATGTGTCGTCTACTAACCTGTCATGCACATCTGATAATGTCTTTGAAACAAAGTCTCATGTGCCACATCAACAGCCTGACTTGCGAGAAGATAACACAAATGGGGGATCAGATGCCAATGAGAAAGAGGACAACAAGGAACTGAATGAAGAACAAACAACAGAAGAGGAGACCCCAGAAATGTTTGCGTCTTTGGAACACAGCTTCTTACATAAATATTTACGACCAGGCTCTTGCAGCTCCCTTGCATTAACACCTAAGCAAAATCCAGAAATACCTGGAGTGAAGCGTAGGTGTTCCTGTGTTGATTTTAGGCAATTTGATAAACCTGAAACCCAAGAAGAAAAGAACAAACCAGCAAAGGAAACATTACACTATAGCCTGAGAAAACATCAACCAGTTGGGCAAAGATATTGCATGGATGCAAGGCTAAACAAAATAACTCACTCAGAATCTCTGCCTAACATCCAACAACAGCCAGTCAGAAAACACAAAGAGAAAGAGAAATTTTATTCACTTAGAACAAAACGCAAACAGAAGTTGCATTCAGGTCTTGCGCATCCTACACTATCTTCTCTTATGAAGCCGATTGATATGAAGATTCAGAACTCAGCAACAGCAATTCGTCTTGCAACTTACGGCAAAATTAAAGGAAGCAGTCGTGAAGATTTAACAACTGGGATATCTGAAGTATCTGACGAAGACACACGTTCGTTAGATTGGACAGACTCTGCTCATAGTCGAAAAAAATTATTGTCTTCTTCCAGTACCAAAAGTATAGAAGCATTAAAGCGTAGCCAGAAATCTATTAAAAAGAAGAGTAAACCAACAGACGATTCGCAAGACCTGTCAGATATTGCTGAAATTGACTCAATCAATAGTGAAGATGGTTTACAACAGCGAACAATAACAGAAGCTGATATTCCCATTACGCCTGTCTTAATCTTCTTCTTCAGTTATGTAATTCTTGGTGCTGTAATGTTCTATTTTCTGGAAAAAGGTTGGAACCTACCAAATGCAATATATTTCTGTTTTATTACATTAACCACTATTGGGTTTGGTGACTATGTACCTGATAGTTCCCTGTACAGTCTTATTGCCTGCTGCATATACACAGCTGTTGGGATGGCAATAACCTCTATGTGCATAGCCTTAATTATGAAAAAGTTTGTATTGCAAGTGAAAAAGCTAGGAAGAAAAATTGGTATACTAAAAGATGAAGTAGATGTGTAAGGAAGAGTATTGCCTTGAAAACTTGGAAGAGTATTCTGCAAAAGTTATTAACAATCTTAAGAGAATATTTATAAAAAGCCTATTGGTAGTTATTCAATAATTAAATCAGTGGTTTATGTCACTATTTAATCAAAATCAAGTTAAGATGAACTAATCAAAAGAATTGTATCAATTAAGAGGGCATTAAAGAACTATATATATATATATATATATATATATATATATATATA
>NW_022756576.1:8755-10388 GCF_011630105.1 Anneissia japonica
GTCCCCCCCCCCCTTTTGGAAAAAAATATAAAAAGTAATAATTGACCGCTCAAAATGATCATCATATACGGTTCAAGTCCTTTTCCATTTTGGTAATGGGTTGGACCATTCTTCATTTGAAGGCAGATCTCCAAGCTCCGCTGTCCAGAGCTAACTGCCGGGTTAGACGTTTTCCCCTAAGGTCGCTTTGAATAAGTTCCTCCCATGTTTTCTGGGGTCTACCTCTACCTCTAATACCTTCGACCTCCATACTTCTGCATCTGCTAACCCAGTCATCTGCCTCCATCCTTTCAATGTGACCAAACCAACGTAGTCTACCGGACTGCACACAATACCTGATACCTTGTATGGCAAGTCAATCCCTGAGTTCTTGTGAAGTCTGTCTGTCTTTCAGGCTAACATGGCACATCCATCTTAATATTTTTCATCTAATTTTTGTCAAGCCCAGTGACAGCGCTAGCAGGGTGGCTTAAGCCCCCTCCCCATCGGTCTGGTCAAGCCCCCACCCCATCGGCCAAAGCTTGTTGGGCAGTCGGACAAAAAAAAAAAATAGGTCTAATTTTCCCATCACAGCCATTTCCGGCCATCAAGAAGTCCCAATTTTTTTTTAAATCTTGTTTTGCGAGAAGGGGACACCCTCCTCCCATACCCACCCCTGGCTCTGGCCTTCGGCCCTCAGATAACGCTGCGTGCTATAGTTACACCCATAAATACTTAGGGCCCCCCAGTTGGACATCTTAGCCCCCCCACAAATTATATCCTAGAGTTGCCACTCAAGCCTACACATGTCCCCCTCCTTTATTGCCCAGGTCTCACTCCCATACAGCATTACATTTCTGACACATGCACAGTACAGTTTCCATTTCTTATGCAAAGAGACTGTTTGGAAGTGAGTGTGGCAGAAGAATGTAGGTAAGAATGGCCCCGGAAAAAATGGCCCCAGAAAAAATGGCCCCGGAAAAAATGGCCCCATATGACAGGTAGGTAAAAATGGCCCCAATGAAAAATTCGGTAATAGAAATGATATATTTTTTTTTAAATATTCAAATATTTAAATACTGTATAAGCAAGAATTGAAACAAGAAATAAAAAATGGCCCTCAATTATAAAATTCAAGACAAAAAAAAATAATAATAAATAAATAAATAAATGCTGTAAAATACCCTGTAGCAAAAATTTAATTAATTAATAAATCAATATAAAGAATATGCATATTTGAGAACTAAAATAAATTAGTTTTTGTTACAATACTGTAACTTACAAAGCAACTTTTTAAAAATAGTAACATTGCATGCATTAAAAAAGATGCTGTTAAATTAGTATTAGAAACTTTTTAGTAGGAATACATATATATACAGTACAGTAAAAAGTACAATAGTCAGCGAGTTCGTCAAACAAGGTATAAAAAAAGTCTCGCCTTGGGTAGCATCTTTTTAAAGAAAATCATTAATTTCATTAAAAAAAACACAAGTTACTGATTGATTAAATAATTCTATTTTAAATATGAAATGATTATGCACAGTAAAGATAACATAGGACAACATTTAAAAGATCATTATATTAGTGCTACTGAAACTGTTAATTATTTCAAGGTTTTATCTAAGTGCAAATCAAGTTTGATTGCTTAATTAAA
>NW_022756576.1:10927-12875 GCF_011630105.1 Anneissia japonica
ATACTAACCCACTGTTTGTGGGGTTTACCAATACACAGATTGAATTTCTGGAAAATTGTGATTCCTCTACCGTGAAATCGGCCACAAGTAAATTATTTTAGTATTAATAAATGCATGATTTATGTTGACTTATTGATTTTGTTGTTGCTATTTTTTAACATTTAAATGTAAAAAAATAAATGAAAAGTGTAATTCATGGCTTTTTATTTATCTTTGAATATTTTATCATTGAATATTAATTCTTGCAAAAAGTAAAATGTAAATGGCAATTTGTTTGATGTTAGATTCCTTTTAAAAACTAAATTATTTAAGATACAAAAATGCATATATTGACTCAAGAAAATCAGTTTTAACACAGAATTTGATTATTGGGGCCATTTTTACCTACATGTCGTATGGGGCCATTTTTACCAGGGCCATTTTTTCCAGGGCCATTTTTTCCGGGGCCATTTTTTCCGGGGCCATTCTTACCGTACACCGTGGCAGAAGTTCTCTAAACTTCTTCCAACCACACCTGATCCGAAGAGTTACACTTAAATCAGCACCACCGCTGGAGCTAACCATGTCGCCCAAGTTGCAGAACCTATCAACAATCTCAAGTTCATCTTCACCGACCTTAATGCGCTTTGCAGTATTCATCCAAATTTCTCTACCAGGTTCTTCTTTTTCCTTACATTTCTTGCACTTGAAATGTTCATTATTTTTAAGGCTGCCCTTAACCCACTACATTTTTTGTGCATCCATAACTTGCAATGGCCACAAAAGATAAAGTTTATTTTAACACCCTTGTAGCATACGGGACAAGGGAACCGTCCAGACTTCATTCTTAGAGTCACTTTCATGCATGAGGTGTTTCTACCCTTTACCAATTTTAATGATTTTGAGACATTAGGTCTATCTCTGGTAATTGCTCTTTAATTGGATTATAATCATAGCTTCTGTAATTTATTGCCCATGCGAGGTCAGCTATACTATACCATACCATAGGTATGGCTATGTGATTTATTGACAACGTACTGAAAAACTAATTACTAATGCTGCTCTCTCTTTTGATATTGAGTTTGTTTGTCAGTTAAGGCCCATTGTAAAGAATTAAAATTCAGTAAAGATGGAGAGGGGGGGGGGGTGTCTTCATTGTGTGCTTATTTGAGAGGGGAACTTTTTACAAGTTATTGTACAGGTAATGTTAAATTGGTACCATATAATTGTACATGCCTATCTTATTTTTTGCAATTATGTTGTTACCTAATCCATGATATTGAGTCTGTTTGTCAGTTAAGGTCAGTGCAAAGTGTGGTTCCTCAAACCTTTCTGAGCTATTGCTGCAACAGGTATTGTGGTAAAGGGAATGGCTACACCATGACTTTTCTCTTCTTCATGTTGACTCTCCGTCCCTTCTACTCAAAAAAGCCTTCTTTCCACAACTTAAATTTCCTACTGAGTTCTTCAATATCTTCTGCAATCAGGACAAGATCATCAGCATAGAGCAATTCCCATGGGCAACCAGTCCTGATTTCTGATAAAATTGCCTTAAGGACAAAGATGAAAAGGGTGGGACTTAAGACGGATCCTTGATGGACGCCAACCCCATCAGAGAATTCATTACTAAATGAACCATTAATCCTGACCTGACTCTTGGCATTGTTTTTTATTTTTTTATTTATTTCAACATCATCCAACAGCGACCAGTGTCGCCCATATCAGGATTGATACATGAAAATTGATACATAAAAAATTTATATAAGTAATATAACATTAAATTCAACTAGATTTGAACTCGTCACTGAGGACGAGTTAGGTGATCCGCCGCACATTTGACCCTGATTGAAAAGTGTCATAATATGCTAAAATATGCTGTAATTAGTTTTTTTTTAAAAGAATAATTTTGAGCATTTTAAAAGATTTCCGCATGTGTACACGTACGTCTTGACGCCCGTGAGCACGGTAA
>NW_022756576.1:12996-13488 GCF_011630105.1 Anneissia japonica
TATGGAAAGTTTTGAAATGCTGAAAATGACCCGAAACGTTCTTTAAACTATCTGAATAGTAATATGGAGAATTTTCAAATTTTAACAGACACGCACGTCACCATGTGTGCGTGTACAGTAATAGCACAGGAAATTAAACATTGTCAAGTGTATTTAAAACCGCCTGTTAGTTGGTAATGCCACACGAACTTTCCCTTCACATAACCTATATATATTAGTCTGATAGCGTCGAAATACAGTCTGCCACCCTCATCTGTTCTATTATTTTACATCTTTTAAGAATGAGAGATAAAAGGGCTCCAAAAATTCATTCTTTTTTACCATGATGACGTGATCAAAATGAAAAATAAAGGGACACGTCTTCAAGAGAATTGATTTAGCTATAACATACTCACAGGTGGGAGACAATCAATCAAGAATAAGCGAGATACGTTCAAACGAGTATAAACATAATGGCATCATAAATAAAAATTCAGTTTTTTAATTCAAATG
>NW_022756576.1:13502-33671 GCF_011630105.1 Anneissia japonica
CAAAATCATATTTACAACTTATGTGCTTTCAGAATATGTAATAAAAATTGGGGGTCACCTTTCAACCTAAGGAGCTATAACTGATTAAAAATAGGTCTGATTTTAGCATAATTTCACTGTATAGCGGTCAGGAACCCAAAATATGTATAATAACGTAATTTCTAGCTTTCGTAAGTCCTACGCACGTACAAATGCGCGCGCGTAGTGGAAAATAAAAAAAAAATTTGAAATGCTCAAAATGTCCTAAAACGTACATTAATTTAGTCAAAAAGTGATTTTCAGCATTTTGAAATTTTGACGCACGCGTGCGCGCGCGTTAATAAGCGCACGCGTAAAATTAGGGATGATATTCAACCTTGACTTAAAGTTTAAGCCTACCGAATATGATTGAGAAATGACAATTGGTTAGGCTGATATGATAGATAATGTAAAAACGCAAAATTGCGCGTAGATGACGTCACGCATGACTGAGCGCTTTGAAAAGCTTACCATAACTATTCCAGACAAAGCCAAATGTTCGCTGACAGCGAATTTTGCGTAACTCGTGGCATTTTTTGAGATATCGTGCGAACAGAAAAGGGGAGAAAGAAAGAAGAATAAGAAAAAAAAGAAGATGATGATGATGATCCTGACAATAACAAGAGGTGATCCGCTAGTGTAGCGGATCACCAAATATAGGTCTAAAAATAATTAAAAATATATGAAATTCACTTGGTAATAGAAGTAAAAATGGTAGTAATTTTGTGACGGAAGCAGTTAAGACTATCAAAACATATATCTAAGGAAGAATTGAAACAGATAGAATTATATAACTTAGGGAGACGACAAATAAAACCATTTTTTGTAACGTTAACCCTACCCGGTGGAACCCTAAATAATCCAGGGATCTTAATCTATACAAAGGAACTAGTATTTGAAAAAAAAGAAGTGAAATCACTGTCAAAACTGGCATTTATGCATTTGTAAAGAAAAATAAGATAAAAAATATTCCTTCTCTCTTCAAGTAAAGCCAACTTAGGACTTTTACCAAATTTACGATAATAGAACCTACAGTATTTATTTTGAATACGTTGCAACCTAACAGATTGTGCAGTTGAAATTGAATTAAAAATAATAGAACAAAACTCAAGATTAGATCTAACTAAAATTTATACAAAGTAATTAAAGCATTACCATCATCGATATGTCTGCAATGTCTCCAAATGAATCCAAGGAGTCTGTTACTCTTAGCTACAACATAATCTACAGTACATGTTTACAAAAATTTAAAGAAGAATCAACAAATATTCCTAAATCTTTTTGAACGGCAACTTTTTCAAGAACAATATTATTAATTTTAAAATCAAATTGGATAGGATTTTTCTTTAGAGTAACAAACATAGTTCTACATTTAGAGACATTAACAGACATACCCCAGCTGCAACACCAGCGAACTACACCATCCAGATCTGCCTGAAGGAGAACCATATCATTAACAGCAGAAATGACCCTAAAAAGTTTAATATCATCAGCAAATAATAAAAAATTAGAATAATTTGGAACAAAAGAAAAATCATTGATGAATAAAGTGAAAAATTGGTCCCAAAATAGACCCCTGGGGGACCCCTGACAATACAGTTAGCCATTCAGATGAACAACCATCGATTGTAACTTTCTGTTGTCTAGCATATAAATAATTAGAGAAAAAAGCTAAAATATTATCAGAAAAACCGAACTTACTATGTTTGTAAAGTAGAAAATTATGTGGGACTCGATCAAATGCTTTAGCCATGTCCGTATAGATCACTTCACACTGAGTCTTGGAATTTATAGCAGAATAAGCATGTGACAAAAAGACCGAAAGGTTTGTTTCACATGATCTGCCAGGAAAAAAAACCGTGTTGTTTATCAGTAATTACAGAACGGACATGGCTAAAGATTTGATCATGTATGATTTTTTCAAAAATTTTTGATAATGTAGGTAATAAAGAAATGGGTCTATAGTTTTTAACATCTGATTTGGAGCCTCCTTTGTGAATAGGACAGACACTGGCCTTTTTCCAAGTGTCCGGATAACAATTTTCAGCAATAGATCTTTCAAATAACTTTTTACAGGGCAATGAAAGTGGTTTGGCAGCAATAGATAACATAACGTTACTGATGCCATCACAGCCAGAGGCCTTGTGCGGGTTAATTTGGCTTAATTATTTTTCAGTTTTGATTTGATCAATATTAATATGATTGAAACTATCAATAGGATATTCAGGAAGATCTGGATGGTAGTGAGCACCATTGTTGCAGCTGTAAACAGATTGAAAAAATGATTAAATAAGTTAGCTTTGTCTTTTGGCAAACTCGCAGAGACACCATCAAAATGAATTTCTGAAGGAAGACCTGTGGATTTGCACGAAGACATGAGCCAAGACCAAAAACACTTGGGATTATTAACAACATCACAACACAAAGATTCAACATAAGTGCGATACTTAAAATTACACAAATTCTTGAAATTAGTTCTTGCAAAGCGAAAATTCTCAATATTCAGACGATTACAATTCCTCTTTTTATCTTTAAAATAAGACTCCTTAAGCTTAAGGGCACAATACAACTCATTATCAAACCAAGGGGGTAATTTTCTTTTTGGTTTGAAAGTAGGAACTAAGTCTTTAACAGTGGCAAGAACTAGATCATAAAATAATGCTGTAGCTTCATTAATATTATCTGTCAACTCATGAATGTTCCATGGAATGCATGAGAGTGTCTCAACAAAATCAACTTGATTAAGTTTCTTAAAGTTATAAAGTGGACGGGAGTCATAATTAATTTTAGGGGAGAGAAAATCAATAGGATAATTAAAAGTAATTGCACAGTGATCTGAAAGAAAAATATCCTTACCAAATGAAATATCACTACATGTCTTATTGCATAGAACTAAATCAAGAGTGACCAGCACAAGTGGAAAATTTACAAATTGTTTAAAATTATTACCATTAAAAACGTTATCAATAAAAAAAAACCATTAGAATTATCAGGAGCATTACAAATTACATTATTATTTACATAATGTTTATTAGTATTATTGAACCAAGTAATTTCTGGTAAATTAAAATCACCAATCAATAATATATCATGGTTAAAACTTTGAAATTCATATTGCACATTGTTAATCGATTGCGCAAGTTGATCAATGGAGTCCTTTGTTGCAGACGGTGGCCTATAATAAAGACCAACCATCAAAAACTTTTTACGTGAGAGTGTCAATTTAACCCACATCAATTCTTGATGGTTGGTTTCAAGATGCTCTAATCGACAGGACTTAAACTTGTTGCTGACCAAAAGTAGAACTCCTCCACCTCTTTTATTATTATTTCGATCGTTACGGTAGAGATTATAGTTAGATATAGAGAGCTCACTATCTTCAACTGAGTCATTAATCCAGTCTCAGTGAGGGCTATCATGTCTAAATATTTAGTGAACATATGGCTGTATAGTTCAGATTTATATGTCTCCATCTTGTTTTTAACACTTCTAACATTTTGGTAGTATACTGTTGGTGCGTCCTTCTGCTTACTATCTTTAGCAACGTTTGGCTGCAGGCCCTGGATTAAGTTCTATGTCTCCACATAAGGTTAACGGCTGAACATGGAATGTACGTACGTAATTGGTATAGTACGAAACAGCTTTCCCAAGAAAACTATACGTTTCTGCTTTGGCCTCATAATATCATTGATGGTAACTGAGTTTAAACAATAGTATATTTGATTAGATGGAGGCATACTTGATGTGAAGCTAGATCTCACTTGCCTAAAACAACAATCCAAATCTGTGTTTAGGCCTAGATTTAGGCCTGTTGACTTGTCCTCCACATAGGTAGGCATAACAACACCAGCTGCAGTAAGATTGATGGTATTCCTGCTATAAGTTGGCATATTCGGGCCTAGATTTTCACACCAAATCTCGGGTTTCAAATTCAAAATTGCAGATTGAAATACTTCTGAAATGGTTATATCCGTGTTCAAACAGGTTGATAGCCCATAAACAGATAGTTTAGCACTAACATTTAGTATAAAACATTGGTAGAAGATAGCCATACACTGAACAGCAGCCATTATGGAGTCAAGTTTGTTGTGGTACATCCCCTTGACCAATGGCGGCGGAACGTTTTTGAAAGAGGGGGGGGGGCCATTTCATAAGGTCCAATATGCGAGCGAAGCGAGCATCTAGACTGGGGACCAGGGGCCGCCAAGGGCCCCTGGTGGGGTCCAGGGGGCGAAGCCCCCTGGAAGCTACGGATATTTTACGAAGTTTGGTGAATTTGGTGAATATTATTATAAAAGTTATTTTATATAGGCATCAAGCTACTCAGTATAATGACTTCATATTTGTTGTAATTTACAGTGGCAGGAATTAGAAATAGAAGTGCCAGGGAGGGTACTTTCACAGATAGAAGACCTAACCTATACTACAGTACCTCAGCCCCACCATGGTTGGGTGAGGGTAAGAAAATTTGTGATTATGGCACCTCTAGATGGCCGGAAATTGAACCTTCAGACATAACATTTTAATATAATTATCTTAATATCGCCGTTTTTTTAAAAACAATTTCGGGGCGGGGTGGACCGGCTTGGTCCCCTTGAATTCGCCACTGGGTACTTTAGCAGATGGAGAATCGATATCACCTCAGCCCCACAATGGTTGGGGCTGAGGTAAGAAAATTTGTGGTTATGGCACCTTTGATGGCGGGAAATTACACTCAGACAGAATTTGAATATTATTTTGCTTATATCCCAATTTAAAAAAAAAAAATTGAACATTAGCTCCCGGCGCCCTTGATGCGTCACAGATTTCCGAAAAAAAAATCAGGTTTCCGAACATAAAGGTTATCCTTGATATGGGTTCCCCGACGACAACTTCACTTTCAATCCGATGGATAAAAATTACCCTTCTATGTAGCCCGGAAATGATACTCCAACTGTGGTGGGTCCAGGAAGTCGAAATACTGTAGAGGGGACCCAGGGAGGGTTTTGTGCAAATAAAATGTCCACCCACCTCATCCCCACAACTGGTGGGGCTGAGGTAAGAAAAATTATGATTATGGCACCTCCAGATGGCCGGAAATGGCACTCTCAGATTAAAAGTTGAATACAATTTTGTCTGTTTTCTCCATTTAAAAAAAAATAAATTTGAAAAAATTAGGAGATTGGGGCCTGTGCTGACAGGGTTCCCCCTTGAATTTGCCACAGTTCAGTAGCACTTGACATAGCCTATATCATTTTGTATCACAAATGATTAATTCCAAATGTCAAGTGAAAGATATTTTTATTCGAAATATTTTTTTTACTCAATACAGTTTTTACAACATATATAACACATTAACTACAGCATACTGTAAATTCTGTAGAACCTTCAGAGAACTTTAATTTTAAAAATGGCCTAATTAATTATCTTATTGTTTTCGTTAAATTAGATGGAGTTTAAATGTGGTTGCATTCAGCTAGTTTGAAGGTTTACTGTAAGCCAATTAGTTACAACTACTATACATCTTCATGGTTTGCATGAAGAGAACTAGAGCGTCGCTCCATTAAAGAGTACCTACCTCCCTCTATATGCCTAAATACAGAATTCACGAAGGCAGGCGATTTTTTTCTTCATGCTTGAGGTTGGGTTTCAAGGAAACTTTACAGACGCGAGTATACAGACGTCAATCAAGATTTGGTTGCTCAACTCAAAAAGGGAACTTGTAATGCTCATTAGAAAATGAAAAAAATATATATATATATTTTATGATAATAATAGGTCAATTTATAAGATGCAAATAAACAAGGTGTCTAAGCACCAAATAATAATAATAATAATAATAATATTAATAATAATAATAATAATAATAATAACAATACTAACAATAAAAATAATAATAATAATAATAATAATAATAGTAATAATAAAAATGATAATAATAATAATGACATTGCCGCGTTCGTAAAATGTTTGTCATTGGTGCTGGGAACAGTCCCAAAAGTCGGAGGGGGACCAGGTCCCCCCAGTAGAAAAAGTGGGAGAGCCAATGGCCCCCTGCCCCCCCCCGTTTCCGCCGCAGTTGACTATCGTCACTAGCCACTCATCGATACCAAGTTTTTGCATGGCCCACATTACAACTTCATGTGGCACTCTGTCAAAAGCCTTTTCCAGGTCAACAAATAAAATGTAAAGTTCTTTCTTCTTGCTCAGAAACTTCTCCTGCAGCTGTCTCACAAGAAATATGGCATCCGTGGAACCTCATCCTGGCAGGAACCCAAATTGCATGTCATCAATGTGTATTCTTTCACGCACAAAAACCATCTACAACTCTTTCTACATCACCTGATCCAATAGCTTTAGTCCTCTAAAAAATTGCATCACCTTTGCCCTTATAGCAGCTTACGATTAGCTAGCATCTTACCCATTCCGCTGGAATTGCTCCTTCTTTTATGATAGCATTAGCCAGATCTGTGACAAAACTCCTAAGAGATTATTTTCAGAAGTCTAGAAAACAAAAAATCCACACCTCCTAGGTTAGTGTCGTCTCAATCGGCCCCACTTTCGGCCCCCATGTGAATCCTTGAATCAGCCCTCGAGTTAATATTACCTGTCCTGTATTTTTTGCACAGACCCTTTTGGCTGATAATTTAAATTGTTTTGTAGTTAAGTGTTGAAAACAGCAACGCTGTTTGATAACATATTTGATCTTTAAAATGAGCTTGTGGTTATGGCAGACAGTGCATATTTAAAAGATGTACAGTATTGAAATTAGCAAATCTTATTGATTTTCAGCTGTTGTCTATATGTACAAACATATTTGAACTTCTGAGTTATTTAAATTTAAATGGTGGCTACTACTCGGGAAGTTTGAAAGAAATATCAAATTATAGGTAGGGTATGTGATTTTACGTGGTGTTGTGTATATATGTATACATATTTTTGAGCGGGGGTGGGGATGGACGGCATTGTGAATAAAACATGGGATGACTTATTGGACTTAAGGGTGTTTTAAGTCCTAACATTATTTAAATTTTTGACATTTTGGAAAAATTTTGAAAAAGAAATATAATTGAGATACACTTGTAATACATTTTGTATTAAACATCAAATATTAAAATTAAATGATGTCTGTTAAACCATTAGAATGTTGTATTAAACATAAGAAAAATTATGTGTTGCACTTTGTACGCTAATCTGTGGAATTTCTTCAATGTCAGTTGGACTTCACTGTCAACTGATGCCTTAAGTCAAAAATGCCTTAATTTACAAAAACTATTTAGAAAACCTAAATATGACAGACAACACATCTTTCCTTTTCCATAACATATCTTGAATTATTGAGGGAAAACCATAAACTGTAATTTAAAAACTTATGTCTCCAATAACAATTAGAGTGTAAAATCAATTAAAAAGAAAATCATGACTATAAGAATAATATGGGCACAATACAAATTCTGATAGATTTAACCATAATTTTAAGTTTATTTAAGTATTTTTATGATTTATGTATTATCATGTATTCTTATAATATTGAAAATATAGCCTAATTATATGTGATTACCTTAAAGGCCAACTCAGAAAGCATCTTTCGAATGTAGCCCGATGTGTTTGTCGTATGTCAGGTCAGAGTGAGTTAAACACAGACGCGATAGGTCTGTGTGTCCGGGACAGTCATGCTGTAGAATATTAAACATTCTCACAAGAACCTAAACACTGCCCACATGGTAAATCAAATAGTGCAGTGCTGTACGACTCTGATTTGGACTTAAGCTATAATTGAGTATACTCTAGATCCTTTTTTTGCTTCATGAGTCATTCCAGCAGTTAAAATTATGCAATGGAAATCTGCAATTGAAACGTAAACTTTCTAAAATGGGAGAATATTAAATTTATTTGCTACCATATTCACATTAATGACAATTACATGAATTTTAAGAGAATAAATAATGCCAGCTCAAAGTTATATAGCTTAGTAGAAATTGATAGAACCCTTTCAGAAATTCACCTAAAATTTGCTTTACAATATAATCTTTTGATATGTTTTTAATGTTTCATCTAAATGGTAAGCTGTATATTATTTCTTTTTATAGTTCTGAAATTTTAGGCTAATATTTCATTGCAGATAAGTATGCAAGTTATGTAATATTTAAGTTGCTAAAAGTTATGATGATTTACACAGTCACAAAACTGTTACCTGTCATAAACTATACCAAACTAATATCGTTTTAAATCTTTATTCCACTCTAGAGTCATATAGCATTTATGTAATGTAGAAAGACTTTCTTGTCGGAATGTACAAATGGGCAGCTATATTGCGTTGGGCACTTTTCGCAAATATTCAGAATATATGAAATACTACAAATTAATAATAGGTCCAAACATATTATCAATGAGTCCCTAAATATAATTTTCCTAATCATTCAGTTTTCAAATTATTGCAATGCATACATTTGAGTGGAGTGATTGGCGATTAAGATGCTTGCCTTCAAATCCCAGGGTCCTTGGTTCAATTCCTATGACAGCTGGGGCCGGATTTATCAAACTAGAAATCAGCTTAAATTCGTCTTAAGTCTATTTTTTTGCTCAAGTCAAATTTATAAATATTTGTTAGCTTAAATATTGCTTAAAATTAAAAAGTCAATTGTAGGCATGAACCATCTTAGACGATTTTTAAGCCTAAAATTTTGTAAGATGGTTTGATAAATCAGCATAAAGTATTTGCTTTGGGACATCTAAACTTTTTTGACTTAAGACATTTGCTAAGCTGAGATTGATAAATCCCGGGCCAGGAGTTCATTTATGTAATGTAGAAAGACTTTCTTGTCGGAATGTACAAATGGGCAGCTATATTGCGTTGGGCACTTTTCGCAAATATTCAGAATATATGAAATACTACAAATTAATAATAGGTCCAAACATATTATCAATGAGTCCCTAAATATAATTTTCCTAATCATTCAGTTTTCAAATTATTGTTGAAAAATAACCATGTAGGTGGTGCTATATGGTATATCTTTGAAATTAAGTATGCATTCCCTATTCTGACATGAAGTATATATTAATCAATGACTGACTATAATGACATATATATCTTCAAGTATATTAACATGTTAAATATGCTACTTTGATAGTTTTACTTGAGTATTAATTATAAAAAATCTCTGATTAATTCTACAAAAAAAAGTTTGTTACATTTTTTTAATGCCCATTGTAAAGAAGTAAAATTCAGTAAAGATGGAGGGGGGGGGGGTCTTCATTGTATGCTTATTTGAGAGGGGAACTTTTTACAAGTTATTGTACAGGTAAATGTTAAATTGGTACCATATAATTGTACATGCCTATCTTATTTTTTGCAATTATGTCGTTACCTAATCCATGAGAAATTATTAGTATAACAATAATACAAAACATGTTAGGTATGCATACATTTGAGTGGAGTGATTGGCGATTAAGATGCTTGCCTTCAAATCCCAGGGTCCTTGGTTCAATTCCTATGACAGCTGGGGCCGGATTTATCAAACTAGAAATCAGCTTAAATTCGTCTTAAGTCTATTTTTTTGCTCAAGTCAAATTTATAAATATTTGTTAGCTTAAATATTGCTTAAAATTAAAAAGTCAATTGTAGGCATGAACCATCTTAGATGATTTTTAAGCCTAAAATTTTGTAAGATGGTTTGATAAATCAGCATAAAGTATTTGCTTTGGGACATCTAAACTTTTTTGACTTAAGACATTTGCTAAGCTGAGATTGATAAATCCCGGGCCAGGAGTTTTCTCACAACTAAAACAACTCCATTCCCGAAGTCCCATTATTTAGTTATCAAAGCATAATTGGGTCCTGTTGGAGACATTTACTGAATCAGTGTTAAGTAAAAAAATTATTATCATGCAACATATCCCTAATTGCAGAATGTGACGAGATTTATATAGCCCTTTTTACCAAAGTCTTAAAGCACTTGAGGTGTGCACTTACAGTAACTTGTACATAAACTACAATCTTCTCTATGGTCGACTTAGGTAAACCAGTGCCAGGGTGCCAGTTACCGTCGTCTGTCGAAAACTGGGGCTGTACTACAGTAGTCCCTAACCTATACTCATTTTTGAAAGATGTTCTGGTCTCTTCATAGAGGCATTAATTGAACCTCTATGGTACTGTACTTGCATTTATGATATGCATGACTATCATTTTAAAGTAATAATTAATAATAATTATTAATCATCATTGTACAGTATATACAAATATAAATAAATAATTCGGTTTTTCCAAATAGGTTTCTTTGTGTTCGATAACAAGTACTCTTGGCAATTATGGCCTCAATATCAGTCATTAAGTTTAAAGTTAAAATATCACCAATGTATAGAATTGGAATCCAGCACACTGGAATTTTAAGATCCTCACCAGCTTCCTTTCTGGTTAACACAGTATAAATATAAAACAAAAAATAGGTTTGAATTATGATTGCTTATGCTTGTATAGGATGTTTAGATTTCTGTGTGTGCTATGAACTACTGGATAATGAGATAAAAATGAAATATTCAAAAGCTTGAAATTTATATTTATTATATCAAATTTCAAATATTTTTGCCCTGGTTCAATACAATAAAATTCCCACTGTATTAAAAACTGTATTGTATATAAAGGATTCATTTATAAAGGAAATAATGGATTTTTATGCATTTGTTCTATCTACAGCACAGGTGGGCAAGGTGCGGCCTGGCAACGATTTTTTTGCGGCCCGCGGATACAGTATGAATAAAAAAGCCTATGTGTGCAGCTTGCCAAACAACATTGGCTAGAAATCATCTTGTTTTTTACGGCCCGACACCGATCATGTAAAAAGTAATATTAAATCTGGGAATAAAGTGGTGTAAAAGCGGTGCCTGGAGGTTTTTGAAAGTGCACTGGAAAGATCAAAGTTTGTGTGCGGCCCTCGGTGTTAAATCAGAAAGTCATTTTGGCCCTCCGACCAATTTTTATGCCCACTCCTGATCTACATTATGGTTGATGGTTGATTCAAAAGTTTAATATTCAATGTCAGTTTATACCCTAGATTACACTCCTGTAGAACCAACAGATTTATTTTATATTTAACATTAATTTTTATTTTATTTTCATATTCATTTTTACTTTAATTTAATTAATTTTTATTTCAACATTAGAACCATAGAAAATAACAAATTGCAGCGGACAAACAGTAACTTAACAATGATAAATATCCACCCACATATACCTATACCAGGGAGGCATAGCTCATTACACATACAAGTAACCACTGATAAACCACTATAAAATTGGTGACAACCACAAACCACAATGGGGTTGTCTAAAGCCTAGCAGTAAATTATATATGGATCCAGTGGGGAAATACCTGAAGAGCACAAGATGTCAAAGTCCTTGGTGTGAGATTTTACAGTTTAGGATGGTAAAAGTTGTGCTTTAAACTAAAATATGGTACTGCAATTACAATAACTATGGTTAGCAAATATATTTATTTAATATGACCTCAAGTGGTCAGCTACAATGGAATTGCAAAACTGACCCACCATTTGATTGCAAAACTACTAACTAAATCCTTTCCAAGCCACTAGGGCTCATAGGACTGGAGCTTATCCAGTTTCTGTAGTGTGAAGCGGATGAGAGTTGTACTCCCCCTGGACGGGACACTAGTCCGTCGCAGGTTAGTCCCCAGCAGTTTGCTGGTGCCCACTGATACAGCTGGGTGGACTAAAGCAATGTAGCTAAAGTGCCTTGTCCCAAAGACACAAGCAAATCTGCACAGCGGAGACTCAAAACCCCAACCTTACGATTGAAAGCCCAAAATTCAACCACTGCGCCAAACTGCCGCTGCAGTCACATAGCAAATAGTACGGCAAAAGCAAATAGCATAAATGGAAAATATTCTTTATTACTATTTGTAATGATTTATGTTCAGATGTTTGATGTAACCTTAAGTATTCTTGTGGAAAATGTAATTGAATCATTATGCTGATACCTAATAGATTGAGTGATACCTGACTGATTGGTATTACAGTATTCAGAAATAAATAAATCATTCAGGCAACATATATTTGGGCAATGGACCCTTTGGATATTATTGTCAAGGTTGCACAAAATGACAGTGTTTAAAACGTATGTAAACCTGTGTGTTTATGGGACATGTGTGCTTGTGGGACTTAACTCTGTTTTGAATTGTCAGTTGTTAAAGTTTGATTGACAGTGCAAACATATGTAAACATTTACATTTGTAGGACAACAAATGTGTGTTTGTGGGACATTCCTGGAACTGTTCTGATTGGTCAGTAGTTTGAATAACACTCCTGACAGGTCCACTGTTCAGTTATGCAGGTTTACGTTCTGGCACATATATGAGACATTATTCAGTATATTATATACATACTCTAAATCAATCCGGTGTATACACAAGTTTTCAACACAAATTATTAGTACAAAAATAAATGCAATATTATTAATTAAAATGATTTCCCATCAATTCTGCAGCAAGGGCGGTGCCAGGAATTCCCCGACAAGGGGTGCCAACCCCCCACCCTTATCGGGGAAGCCTAGCCCCCCTCCTCCGGTAGGAGAACAATTGTGATTATGGTATTCTATATATAAAAAGGATAATTTGATAGAAAACCATGCAAGTTAAGAGGCCCCATGGGGTCTACTAACCACCTGTCAGAGATACCAGCCCCCTGTCGGGGAAGGTCTTACACTACCAGGGGGAGGGGTCCAGAGGTCCCTGAAGAAGAGGGTCCTTTTCCCCCTGGACTCCCCGCTAGTCCCGCCCCTGCTCTGCAAGTAATACACTATAATCTTCATTGTAAAGTATTATTTACATATTAATAGTATAAATATGAATTTTTATTGTTTTTACTTTTTTCTTGTACTTTAGATTTTTAGTTGAGGTATGTACCATCAGCACCTTTCAGGAGAAACCCCATCGGTTTGGTCAAACCCCCCCTCTATCTGCCAAAGCTCGTTGGGCAGTCGGACCAAAAAAAAAAAAAAGTTTTCCCATTCCAGCCATTTCCGGCCATCTAGAAGTCCCAATTTAAAAAAAAAAAAATCTTGTTTTGGGAGGACAGGACACACCCTGCCATACCCACCTCCAACTCGGGCCTTCGGCCCTCAGATAAGGCTGCGCACTATAGTTACCTGTCTCTTATACACATCTAGATGTGTATAAGAGACAGGTACTACAGTAGTCCCTAACCTATACTCATTTTTGAAAGATGTTCTGGTCTCTTCATAGAGGCATTAATTGAACCTCTATGGCACTGTACTTGCATTTATGATATGCATGACTATCATTTTAAAGTAATAATTAATAATAATTATTAATCATCATTGTACAGTATATACAAATATAAATAAATAATTCGGTTTTCCCAAATAGGTTTCTTTGTGTTCGATAACAAGTACTCTTGGCAATTATGGCCTCAATATCAGTCATTAAGTTTAAAGTTAAAATATCACCAATGTATAGAATTGGAATCCAGCACACTGGAATTTTAAGATCCTCACCAGCTTCCTTTCTGGTTAACACAGTATAAATATAAAACAAAAAATAGGTTTGAATTATGATCGCTTATGCTTGTATAGGATGTTTAGATTTCTGTGTGTGCTATGAACTACTGGATAATGAGATAAAAATGAAATATTCAAAAGCTTGAAATTTATATTTATTATATCAAATTTCAAATATTTTTGCCCTGGTTCAATACAATAAAATTCCCACTGTATTAAAAACTGTATTGTATATAAAGGATTCATTTATAAAGGAAATAATGGATTTTTATGCATAAATGGAGGTTTCTGCTACACCAAAATCACTGACTACACCCAATTTACAACAACTCTTTTTACTGCTGGTTTATTAATGATTAAAACAGTTCTACAACAATATATTAAGCAAACCAGATGAAACTAATTAAATAGTTCGATATGAATGAATATGATGATGATAATAAAAAATTAACGGCGAAAGTTTTCAAATAATACACACAAGATACTGTAAAACAATGTGTAAAATAGTCACAAATAGTATTGGCCTACACATATATTTTTAAATAGGCAATATTACAATTATGTGTGAGATTTTGGTTCTTAAGCTTGAGACAGACCCAGAATGCACAAGTCTTGATACCAAAGATTCAAGATTTCAAGATTGATTTATTTATTGGTCAAACACAAGTAATAATACAAACATGGTTTGAGACTTCGATTATACATGCATAACACATTTTTACATTTTCTAATATCTGTTACTAAATCAAGACAAACTGCACTGAAAGCATGTTTAAATATTAAAACCTTAAGAGGAATTAAAATATTAAAAGCAGCATTTGGCTGAAGTTATTTTAACATTTTAACTTTCACATTTCATTAAATTGCATGAGACTTGGTAGGTCTGCAACTAATGTTTGGTTGCATACCAAATGAGCTATGATGTGAAGTTGGCACATCTTTATACAGTATTCTGAATGGAAGGGGTGGATAATTTGATTAAGATTGCTTATTGTGAATAACTTTGGGCAAGTCTATCTTTAAGACCGTATTATACATGACAGCACAACAGCGACAAAAACATTGTCGTGCAGTGCAATTTATTTCCATAAGGCACGTCAATATTCTGTATGGTTGACGAAGAACAACTAGAGCACGGCGCTGTCACGCTCTATGAAAATAGGATTTTATTGCAAATTTCAAGGTCATACGAATTTAGCAACCAAATGAGAGTAAATATATCTACTATGATTATAGTAATTCCATATTAATTTAAATGTTTAAAGTGATAAAGTGATAAGTATATACAATCATTTGTTTATGATCTTGTAGTAATTGTAACCATTTCATGTCAATTACCTTATGAATATTCATGTTGTTTTTCATTGTTTTATTTTACCAGAAACATTATTTACATTATATTGTTAATGTTTATCATAGTATACTTTTTATAATAAAATAATAAATACGTAACTCTCACATTGTAATAGGCATTAGGCATATTTAATCTAATCAGTACTTTCAACAAATGTTCACGGCGCCATTGTCAAGCACTCTTAAGCTGACTTGTACTAAGAAAAACATTTTCTTATCTGGAATACAGTCTTATGTGTGGTTATAACTTAGCAACTGCATTGAGTTGTTAACATTATATGTTGCTTAAATTAACTGTACTTGATATCTCGCCTATAACTAAGGCATAAATGATGATATGACAGTCTTGGGACAAAATCGATTTCGATGAACAGTTAGAGGAAACTGCACCATAGATACATCTTGGGTCATAAAAATACAATTGCAATAATATTATCACAGAATTTGTATATCATACAACCATTTATAATTTAAACCGATAAAGAATCATATCCAATGAAGTTCTTCAATACTGATAATGCACAATATTTTAATTGTTTTTGCAGTACAAAAAAATTATATTTATTTAGATATTTTCATGGAAACTATTTACATATATTTTAATCTTAAATGAAGAAAGACTTTCATATTTTACTTATTTGTTTGCTTGCTTATTTTTATTTTCTGTATTTTATACAGACTTTACTAAATAGATAAGTTTATAGCACACTTTTTATTAGAATTATTTATTTAAACTTAAGTTTTTCTGTAGAATAATACATACTTATTAATAATGTAATACATGTAATGTAATATGATATTAATTATTATACAGTAAATTAATTAAATTCAAAATAAGTAGACCACAAAGTGATGTGCTGGTGTAGGGATAAAACCACCAACTTTGGATTACCTTTTACCAGGGAGTTGTGACTGAAGATCCAACGCCTTTCTATAATAATTTTAAACACTTTCCTAACGATTCTTAATGATGAAACCTGGCATTAGAGATGTGTAAACATGTGTTCATACTCCTGGTAATCACTGACTAACTGTGCCTAAGCATCCTCTTAGGGAAAATCTGATTTAAAATTTGATGATTTGGTGACTTTTCAGGTGAAGACATCATTTTTTGCATGATAGTTAATAGCCATATTTTTACATTGTTGGGTTTAATGATAAAGGAGTATGTGTTATTGTTTTTATATACCTTTGCTTTCTTCTATAAATGAAATATTGATTAGTCCTAATGTTTTACTTTTTTATTTTCAGATGAATAGTAATGCGGTGTAAAATTCAAGTAAATAATATGAACAGATAATGACAATACTTATGGAATAGAATAATTAATAAACAGAAAAACATAAAATATAATAATGACTATATTTAATGAATGTAACTCTCTGCTTTTAATGCTCTGCCAACTGAGCTAAACCTTTTTGGCAATGGTTATTCTCAACTCAGTACTTTTTTGCACAAAAGGTTAGGGAGAACGTTATGTGAAATATTGGGGATAATTTTCTCAACTGAGAAATTATATGCTAAACTATTCCATGGTTCAATTCCTGCAGCAGCCAATTATTTGCTCCAATTACTTACAACATTTAAGACCATGACAGAATTTAAAGATGTACAATACTGTCTCTGTCATGAGCTAAAAACAATTGAAGAATTCAATTTCATATTTGAATTACTTAATTTGTATATTTAATAAGGTGATTAACTTAAACTAAACAAAATCTCAATGAAAAAAAGTATTCCTCATCAAATGACAGTTAAATATTTGTTCTAACTCATCACAATTACTAGGATTAATAATAAGCGAAGTAAATATATGTCATGATCTGTCTTGTTAAACCTATATAAATCATTGGTTCTTTACAACTATTACTTATTGTTGTGCAATGTGGGCACCAGGAGACAAAAGCTAATTTATATTAATAGAATTGATAGCATGCAGAGTAGAGCTACTATAATAGGCTGAAAACACTCAACATCTTAAGCAATGAAGATATTAAGCAAGCAAGGTATGCCATGTATACTCTAGCTAAACCTTTAAAAAAAATATTATTGTACACTTTCTCCTTTTTTTTTAGCATTTTTTAGCTGCAATCTTCTAAAGAAACCTTAATTTTTAGAGTGGATTGCTACAGTTTGTTGCATTAGCAAAGTTTCTCAACTTTTAGCCTACTTTGGTGTCTAGGATAGTCACACTTGGGCCTATCACATCGTACTCTCAGCTGCCTAGAATTTTGGCATGGCATGGTTTTCAATATCAGTCAATCGCATATTCAGTGAGTCAATGGAAGTAGGAGCATACCCTACAATGCTTAACTTTGCTTTTATGCCAACCACGTTTTGGCGATCGAATAGCCAATTTAACACTAGAATGGAAGCGCTGTTTCCGAGAGTATGTGTGCATGCTCTTCTTCACAGCTCTGCATCTCTCTACAATAGCCTAATCAGGACCTTCACTGCTGATCGGGTAATTTGTATTGCCAGACATTCTATAATTTAAATGATTAAAGTTTGCATACCTATGACTGGTACAGAAGAAGCTGGTATTATTTAAGTTGAAATTTGTTAAACTTAATGCATACAAGAATAGGAATTCTTTTAAAAAGAAGAAACTACAACGATGCTGGTAAAAAAAGAACATACAGTACATTTGTACTGACTTATAGAATGCAAACTATGATTGTATATAGGCTTACAAATTTGTACCTGCTAGCAGGCCTTAGCATCGGGTCGTGACAAAGTGCGAGCCAGCGAGTCATGCAAGCCAATGCGCGAGCCATACATTTTTAAATCTTTTTTTTTTCACCAGGGAGCTTTGCCTGTGTAGTCCAGTCATGCGCAGTACATACACTTTTGGTATGTATGCAGCGCTGATAGATGTTGTTAAAATACAGATATACAGATACATACATACAGATATATATATATGCCGTAATTTGGAAAAAGGCATTAACTCCACTTTTTGAGATTTTTGTTTCTATGGCATCCTATAGATGTAATCTATCATGTGAATTGATCATATACCCCAACAAATGTCCAGAAATATGAAATAAATATTATATTTACGCATTAACTCCAATCCATGAATGCAGAATAATTTGGAAGAAGGCATTATCTCCACCAAACAATGAACGGATCATAAGGAACCAATCACAGAAGACAATTACGCATAGTTAATTAGTCATGATAGCTTGTAAATGCACATAATGCCTAGCTTTACTTCGGTTTTAAAAAAATGGCATAATAAAAAATCTTCTACCACTAATGAGCGAGAATAGAAAAGCCTTTTGGAGGAACATGCTGTTGGCGATGTCGCTGATTTGATAGATAATTGAGTGAAAAATCAGGCCAATAATCGCAATAAAATACAGAAAATATCATTATATTGAACGCTGATAAAAGTTATAAAATCACAATAAAAATAAAGAAAAGAATATTTCATTATCTTCAATGCTGTTAAAATAATAAAATCACCCAAAAAATTAAGAAAAGAATATTTCATTATCTTCAATGCTGGTAAAATGATGTTGACAAATAAAAGAGAAAACCTAAAACTCGTCTAACTTTGATTCATTTAGATTCTATTTATCTACCACACCATTTTATAGAACCTCTCATTTACCTCACCGAATATTGTCTTTAATTTCGAATAATAGCTTGAAAAATTATGATTTTTGTATTTGGGCACTTTTTACATGATTCGTAAATATATGAAGTTTCGAAATATGTAACTTCGCGTTTGTAAAATAGAAGTCTGTAAATTAGTTTACGTAAATTAGAGGTTCTACTAAGAATATTATTCTTCATAATATAATCATCATATATCAATATCATTGTATTCTGATTGAATATAAAAATGATAGTAGCTTAATTTGAACAATAATAATAATTTTATCTATTTTTATACGTGTACAATACAATGACGACCCCAAAATTGAATATAAATTTATACTATAATGTTAATTTTAACCTACATGGACTAAATTTCGTGAAGTATATAATTGACACTGACATACATTATTTGTTTGTCAGAAATACTGTAATTTGGTTACGTAAGATACACATTTCACTGGAAAAACTGGAGTTAATGCCTAACTTCGGATTTTTCACGCACCATTGACTCCTGTTAAAATTTGGAATAGTGCATTATCTCCATTTAAATGGGGTTAAAGAACAAAAATCACCAGGAAAATTATTTAATATGTTTTTTAATTATATGTTTAGTATATTTGCCAAAAAAATTACTAGAATTCATTTCCAGTACAAAAGGCTAACGACAAACGCGTTTTGCTCAATAACTCAAAACTAGGATTTTGGAGTTAATGCCTTTTTCCAAATCACAGCTTAAACAAGTAAACTTGTTTAGGCTGTTTATTCTAATCTCACCCAGCCTACTGTATTGTTTCCAATCATGCTTGCATGAAATTCTCACTTTATACCATCTAGCTTTTTCTACCCTCACTCACTCGCCACTGAGGAAGGACTAGTGTTTCTGGCTGTTTACTTACGTTTACTTTTTAGCTGTTGCTTATCATTTTTGTATCTCAACTGAGATCCAGCCATTGTTTCCCACAGCATTGTTGTTTTTCAGTATTTTGCCTTTTAATCTATATATATATATATTTATAAGTTCATATATTTTTTATATATTTATTTATTTATATATATTTACATATATATATTAATACATATATATATATATAAATATTAATATTTTTATTAATATATTTATTTTTATATATTTATTTGTATATTTATATATTTATTTATATATACTGTATTATTATTTTATATATACTGTAATTATTCATATATTCATTTATATATTTATTTGTATATTTATTGATATATATTTATGTATTTATTTGTTTATATATTTATTTATATATTAATATATATATATACAGTAAATATATATATATATATATAAATATAAAAATAAATATATAAATAAATATATGAACATATTAATATATATAAATATCCAAATAAATATACAAACAATATATATAAAAATTTAAATAATTATATAAATAGATAATAAAATACATATATAAATAAATATATATATAAATATACAAATAAATATACAAACAAATATATAAATAAATATGTAAATAATTACAGTATATATAAAATAATAATACAGTATAAATATATAAATAAATAAATATATAAATATATATACAAATAAGTATATAAAAATAAATATACAAATAAATAGATATATATACAAATAAATACAGTATATATATCAAATTATATATATATATATATATATATAAATAAAT
>NW_022756576.1:33710-43994 GCF_011630105.1 Anneissia japonica
TATCAGCGCTACATACTTTCGATTCGACGATTAGAAAAAGTAACCAAGTCCAAAAGTGAGTGTATGTACTGCGCATGACTGGACTACACAGGCAAAGCTCCCCGGTGTGTTATTCATTTGCATCTACTAGGCCAATTAACATAGGCTAGGCCTATGTGTTTGCAAAACTGGATAACCTGAAAAAAAAAAAAAAAAGATTTAAAACGTATGGCTTGCATGGCTCGCTGACTGAAGGGTAGCTGATATTTTTCTCAACTCTGCTTTTGTGTTCTTTCCCAAAATCTAGGAAGAATTGCCTCCTCTACTTCAAAACTCTGTTAATGTTTTCTCTTATAAGAATAATTTAGTTTATATAATTGATAATATGAAAAATAGGGAGCAAACCTTGCTCAGGAAGTTTATCTATTAAAGTCATCATTGTACCTATGGATTGAGTTGTGAATAAAAGATCTTCTTAATCTATTAGTATTGCACTTAATTGGACGTAAGCGACAGGATCTATTAAAGGTGTATTGCAAGAACATAGGATGTGACATGTCTTTAATTATGTTATCAAGCTTCTTCAGCACTGTACTTGTATATGTCATAAAAA
Source organism: Anneissia japonica (assembly GCF_011630105.1). Taxonomy (NCBI): domain Eukaryota; kingdom Metazoa; phylum Echinodermata; class Crinoidea; order Comatulida; family Comatulidae; genus Anneissia; species Anneissia japonica. Next base: position 34,303 of record NW_022756576.1, read on the forward strand.
TTATTGACATCAGATCCGATTATTATTGTTATTATTATTATTATTAAATAATAATAATAAGAACAATATTTTTATTATTAAATAATACCTTTCCGTTCATTTGCATAAACCCTTAAATTTGCTGGCAATCAATTTAAGGACCTTTGTAGTAAAATGTCATTTAAATTAGCGAAACTTATTTTTCTTTGATTTGTTTCTGGTTGAAGTTAAACTTTGATACTATTTAATAAACTATTAAGATTTTATTTTATTTTTTGAGGTTCCCCCAATATTTTTGGCAGAAGGTACATTTTTAAAACTAAATTAAAATATAATTACACAAATTTACAACTCCATATATTACCAATTATCATGTCACACAATAGGAGAGCATACGTCTGCCACAACAACACTTTCATAATTTGATTCTCTTCATTACCTTTCCACTTTCAATTTTATTCAGTACTTCCTTAGACCAAAATGAATAGCTAAACTAAATTTTATGATGATCCTTTCATTAGTTTTTACATAATCCTGTTACCAGACCAAAAAGAAATAAAAATATAAAAGGTGGTGAATACATAAATCTGTGGTGGGCAATTCCATGCAAAAAGGACAAAGCACCTAAATTTTCATTTTTCTTTCTATATTTACAGTTTTGGTGTCTAATTAAAGCTTGAAACATATACTTTCAAGATGTAAACTCAGATTTTAAAATTTCAAATCAGAAGTATTGTTAAATATTAATTAAATTATGTCAATAAATAATTTTTTTTATTTTCATAAAATTTCACATACAAACTTACCAAAATAGGCTAAGATAAAACTTGAAATTATATTAAAATCTAGTTTAATATGGTCAAATGGCTTACTAAGAACACATATTTTCATTCAGTTTTACTTTTGCCTCATGTTTTATTAATCAGAATGCGAAAATATTAAAACCAATAAATATGTCATTTAGTTACCGGAAAACAACATAAGTTAAATTGTTACAAAAAATATAATGATTAAACAATACAACTTTATATACAAAGCTAGTTTTAGTAGGGCTATCTAGTAGCATTAATTTTATTTCCTAATTCATTTTTGTTAATAAGTTATTATTATATTAAATATGTCATTTAGTTACCGAGACGGTAACTAAATGACGGTAACACAATAACACGTCAAAATTTGTATTGAAACAGTTCAGTTTATTTGCAATGAAGTATGTTATTGAATGAATTTTCAAGTTCATGTACTCACAAGGATGTTATTTGAGTCTTATACAATAAAGTATTTTAACAATTTCCACTGAATAGCTTAATTATTATGAAAATGATCAGTTTCTTATTGACATATTCTCAGACTATAGGGCCCATTTTATACTATTTAGGTCTGGTTTTGGTGGTGTTGTTTGAAATAAATAGACTTTGCAATTTTGTGACAAAATTTTAATTAATCACTGGTCATTTGTGATTGGATACTTTCCTGCCAAACGTCTATAGCCTTGTTCGCACTGGCTAATCAGCATCTCGGCTACTTTCATTGCTGAACGAAGTGTGCCCAGATGCATGAAGATTGACCAGGCTATTTTTACCGATCTAGGAAATTCAGTATGGATAGTATGACTTAGTATGGTATCTCTGAGCACATGATACCACACACATTGCAAAGCTTTTGAATTTCCCTGTTAGTCTTGGTCAAATTTTATCCGATGCAAATATAGTATACGTATTAAGTTGAGGATGTGTTAAAACCGGGGTTAAAACATGTAGGTTTTCGAGGAACATAAATTTCTAATATTTATTTAGTAAGGACATTAAATATTGTTATAATTTCATTAGGGATACCTCTTCAACATATCAAGAAATATTTGTTACAATATTGCTGATGTCAGAGATTTTTTTTGAGGGGGGGGGGGAAGAGAGACAAAGGGCGGTTAAAATACTTCTTGGCTCATTTCGATGGTTGTATTTTAGCCAAATAAGTTTGGTTAAGTTTATAACTGTATATATATGAGGTGAGAAATAATTATAGTGGGCTATGATAACTCAAAATATGGAGATTTAAAAAGGTTCAACTCTTCCTGTTATAGCCTCTTCAACAATGGTCCAGACAACTTTTCGTCGAAATTTCAGACATTTGCTAATTTCTAATCATTACATGCTACAACATTTCTGATTGTAGATTTCGAATCAGCATTGAAAGTATGTCCTACCATGGTCCTGCAACACAAACTTTCAGGGTTATGGGGGTTGTACTTCTGAAGATATTAGCATATAAAAATCAATTTTCATTTCTGTGGCGCATTATTTCGAGCCACGCCCGCCCCTTAAATTTAAACTGCCGCTGCAAAAAAACGAACAAGAATTGGATTCTCAAATTTTTAAGTTTTTCATTTCTCATGTATATGAATATATCAGAGTGCAAAAAGTGGAGAAAAAGAAAAATGATGTCCCATGGTGTAATGCATTTGTTAAAATTGACGTGGAATAACCCTATCATTTTTTAATAAATTTTAATAAATTAATTTTTATTAAACATTCATATTTAGATTGATATCCTATTGTTTTGATATCAATTAACCAAACCTTAAATGTCTTTGAATCTTAATAAAACATCTAATCAAGTATATATACTTGATTATATACTGCAATATATTTCAGTTGCCTAAATTTTTTGTCATTTAGTTACCGTCATTATAGTTACCGGAGTCTTGTTAATAAAATTCACCATATATTTATGATAAATAATTTTTTTTTTCAAAATAAAAGGTATTAAAATCATTGTTATACCCTAAAGATTGCTCTTGATACTGTATAAATAAAATTAGGCCTCTACTTCACAGGGGTATAAAACCCAAGTCAGATTTACGTCATTTAGACAACTCATATTAATATAATTTTTTTAATAACGGAGAGTGATTTTCAAAAAAAAAAAAAATCATTCTGTATAATAAGGAATCTATTTGTTATGAAAAAATGTATTTTTTTTTAGTTTATTGGCAAAAGTCCCTTTTTTGGTACATGCGTGTTTGAAAGTACAAATCTGTGTCAGAATGTCATTTAGTTACCGTGGAGTGGAGAAAAATGTGGTAGGCAGCAAGAATGCATAAAAATATTGGGAAATTTATCTATATGTACATCAAGTGTCACTACTGTTTTTATAATAATGAGCTTTAAATTTATACAACAAAACTGATAGTACAATAATAATAATATGTTATATTTATATAGCGCTTAATACCAACAAGGCCTCTAAGCGCTTCACATTACTACCCCCGGTCACTGGATTAGACACCTATGGAACACAAACTGTTCCATAAAGTTGCAGCAGCTACATTAGCGCATTTTAGCATTTAACCCTACCCTGGTACCCATTTATACTCCTGGGTGGAGAGAAGCAATGTAGATAAAGTGCCTTGCCCAAGGACACAAGTGAAATGGACAGCGGTCTTATAAAATGCACAAAAGTAAAAAGCGAGTATATCAACAAGCAATACTTAACTAAATACTTAAAACTTATTATTTAAGTATTATTAAATACTTATTATTCTTAAGAAAAATCACCAAAACCATGACGAAATTCTTCCCCTTAGAAGAAACGGTCACTGGTGGGTTGGATGATTGATTGCTAATTGCCTGCATGCCGCCTAAACGGACTTCACAATGAGTAAACAAGACCTTGTAGGAGAAAATCGGACACAGTTCAGCCAGTACTGCTCCAATCATGGTCAAATTTCAGAAAGTATACACAATTTATGAATCTAATCTTATTATTTAAAACATAAAATGTTTTAAACCAAAATCCGACCATAATGAAAAAAGACAGTAGCTATACGTCTGTGGATTTACTTTACTTTTTTCACGTATTTCGCGAACGTAAAACTGTGACTTGGCGTCGGGAGAATACTAGCCAGAAAGATGCATCAATATTTTATTAGTTCTCAAAAAACAAAGATGGTAATTTTGGTCATTTTCAATACACATATGTATTGAAAATGACATGGTGTATTGGTGTTTATGCTGGCCTAAATAAATATAAGAATACGATTCTTTCTCAGGGTTGCCAGATAGTCGACAGGCTTCACGGTCAAACACACGCCATCTCACGGCCAAATTCGGCCAAACTTTTTTTCGATATCGGCCAAAATTCGGCCAGATTTTAATCCAATTAGAAGACAACAGTGGGTACATTCATTTGAAATACTACAAAAATTATACGAAAATCAGCGCTCATTCGTTTGAAATTGAAGAAATTCAAATGATATACACAGAACAATGTTAAAAATAAATAGACTATGTTCTTTAGTTGCTGGCATGCAGGTCACTTCAGGGGCAAATCCAGAGATGTCCGAAAGGGGAAGGCCGGGGCCGAAAAAGGGGAAAGGGGGGGGCGAAAGTGGGTCCAATCGAGATAACACCATCTTAGAGGAAATTTGTCTTTTCTAGACGCCCGAAAATAGCCTGATGCGTTTGGGCGATCAATTTTTCTTTCTTTCTTTCTTTATTTAAATTTTTTTTTTACCACCCTTAAATCCACTTCTGCTATTTAAAATCACAATATTAAGATTGATCTAAATTTGATTTAAATGTATTAAATATTAATGTACATTGTATTTTCTAGATTTAGGGAAGCAGGATTGAAATTAAGACCTGATAAATGCCATTTCTTTCAAGCAAAAGTAAAATTTTTAGGACATGTAGTTTCTCAGAAAGGTATTGAACCAGATCCTGAAAATCTTCAGAAAGTAAAAGATTGGCCCATTCCTAAAACAGTAACACAAGAGATGTGTATAAGAGACAGATATCAGATCAATTATATTAAAGATCCAATTTCTAATGAATCCTCTGAATCTAATACATCTAAACTTCCTATGGATATTTCCAAGGATAATCTTTCTGATAAGGAATATGAGGATGTTAAAAATCTGTTACAAGAATATAATGATATATTTAGTAAGAATAAGAGAGACTATGGTAGAACAGATGTAATTCAACATAAAATCGAGACAAAAGAACAAACTCCTATAAGACAAAGAGCCTATAGAACATCCCCTAAAATGCGAGAAGAAATTAGGCAACAATGTGATGAATTATTAGAGAAAGGAGTAATTGAATTAAGTAAAAGTCCTTGGAGTTCACCAATTGTTATGGCTCGTAAACGTGATAAGACTTATAGATTTTGTGTAGACTACAGAAAATTAAATAAAAACACCATTAAAGATTCTCATCCACTTCCGAGAATCGATGACACAGTTGATGCCTTAGCTGGTAATTGTTACTTTAGTACCATGGATCTTTCATCCGGGTATTGGCAAGTTATGATGGACCCTGAGGATAAAGAAAAAACAGCATATATCCAAAAAAAAGTCTACGTTATATTAGACCTATATTGAAAAAAATGTAAACTTTTCGAAAATTCGGCCAAATATAGTTTGGCCGTGACTTTCCAAATGCTACGGCCAGGCAAATTTTTATACGGCCAGATTTGAGGAATCTGGCCGTCAAAAAGGCCAAATGGCAACACTGTTCTTTCTAGCCTATTCTATTTATTTTATGATCGTGTGGCGGCGTACAACAGCAATGTTTACTCACATTCCCGGCTATCCAGGGCTATTCTACAGCTGATGTATTTCAATCTAGCTAGGCTCAGAGAGTAGTAGGCCTAAATCTCTATTTTATAGGGCCTCCGAATCGAGCGATGAATATTTAGTTGACAGTTAGAATTTAGGAACAGAGAATAACTCGTCATGTATTCAAATCAAATGCTAAATTGATTTTATAACTGATATTCTGTATCTTCGTTGCATACGATCTACAGACGATTACTCGCTCTCACGGCCAGTGCACAACGTCACGAACGAACGAGCAGTTCATGTGCTTGAGTCATGGGCGATTTAGAACCATCCATTTTGCGGCAGGGTATTCATTTCGTATTATAACTATAAATACACATGCCTAAACATTACCACATTTAAACATGTGTATTAACCGTTATAATAAACATGTTTAAATATTATATTAATATTTAAACACGCCCATTAACCGTTATAATACATATGTTTAAATACTATTATAATAAGCTTCACCGGGCACACAATGGTTCGGTCTTGGGATGCCAGGGATAGGCGCTTCAGTTCATTCTTAATATTTTTGTTTGTTATGCATCGTAATTTTCCCGATTTTTAGGTGTGAAAACACAATTTGTATTTTCTTTTTAATTATACCGTGGTAAAGACAAGAAGAATAATTCCCAGTAAAAAAATATTTGCGGGAAATTCAGTAGTTGCTTCTGTTCGTTACGGACTGCCAATGCACTTTTTGACATCACACCACACCTAAACATGCGCTCCCGATTATAATTTCTTTTTATTGAAAATGTAGGAATATGTTAAGAGAGTATTAATTGTTGTAGCCTAGATTGTAGGCTTATTCATTACGTTTGCCGTGCCTGACCATTGTAAACGAAATATCTCACTCTAGATCACTAACCTTCCTAGGCCTAACTACAACACACTAGTACGCAACCTTCGCAGGCCGCCAGCAGCGGGTAATAAATTTTAGGTAAGTAGCTAATCTGTAACCCGACCTGTCACTTGTGACAGGGGGTTGGATGATCGATTACCCTAGTAGGTCGTGTAGCAGGACCGAATTCGCTAAGGGAAGATTTTTGGCATGGCAGCATTATAGTATTATCAGTACATTGCACAGTGACTTTTATAAGCTTAGGATATTATTCAACTGCACTTTCTTTCCTCCATGTTCAAATTAATCATAATGTCATTTCCTGATGATGACATAATTAATGTCAAAATATTGAAACCCGACACAATGGCGTGCATTTCGATACTTGAAATATGTATTATACTACCTTATCTGAGATTAATCAGTGATTGACCTTTCGGTGTGTACGTGATGTGTACACGAAAACAATTTTCAACAATATAATAACAATAAATACGAAGCATAAACACTTACAGTCAGTGTAATATAATTACTGTATTATGTATATCACCAAAATACAGCCATAATAAAATTGTAGAAATTATATAAATACTATGCAATGTTCGATGGCGGAATTGGTGGTCGTGACTGTTAAATATGATTTGTGGTATTTTGTATCGCCAAATCTGGTATGCAGAAATTATACTGCTAGTAAATCTGTTGTGTTTAAGGAGAACACACACTCTTGTCGATAATTATTATTAGCCTAAATATTAGGAATCAAATGGTGGACAGCGTGGTGGTGGCAACCGATGAGTTGATACAATTTCCTTTTGTATATTTTGCATGTTTGTTGTGCCATACTCCAGCAGGAAGCTTATGATTCACACTGCTTTTATTCTGTTGTAAAGATTTATTTGTCTGTGAATGTGTACTGCAGTGTTATTATTTCAACATGGTTAAGAAGTCAGAGATTGATGAATTGAAGAGTGTGTGACCATTATTTATAGAGAAATGTCATGGCAAAAAATAGCTAATTTGTCACACAAAACAGTGTTGAGTAAATGAGCTATAAAATACAGTATGAAATGTAAACAAAAAAATTATATCAACATTTCAATATAGTATACTGTATACTTTAATCATGTTTCCAAGTCTGGGGAATGGTAACAAACTAGATAATTATGCCTTTTTAGTATGCATGAAAAATTTGGAAGGCAATTGCTCAAATTTATCTTTATCCTGACTCAGGCCAATAACTAAGGTTTCACTTTCAAATAATAACCCCTCATTTTAAAGATTACATACGTACTGAAGTATCAGAAAATACTATGAATTGAATGTCAATATATGGCACAACATGCCACAGTAAAACCACATGATATAAAAACAAAAATAACAATAGGTTGGTTTCGTAACCTTACCAAAACGATAACGAAAACGACTAGGCCTACATCACATATACCCATCACATATACCCATCCCAATTTCGTTCTCGTTATCGGAAATTTAAAAAAAAAATCCTGTTTCGCACACACTGACTGAACAAAATGAACAATAACAAAAAAAGTTATCTCGAAAGCAAATGCCAATGAATATCTGTATTAAGTCATAGGAGTTATTCTGCATTTAATTGTGTTATAGTGTGAATTTTTATATAATTCTATTATGATATGAACGTAGCACGCGTTCGATATGAACGCTCTTTACGTTCTTTTAAAGGCCACGCCCCTTTTGGGTAGTACTTTTTGAAATAGGATTGCGTTCCAAAGAATCCCCGGCAGTCGGACCTTCTTGCAGATTTATTCTCTTGAATTTTATGTAACAAGGTCGCTGGACGCTTGTGCGAGTGTTCTGAGTCACGCTCAACTATTTTGTCAACAGAATACTGTACAATTTCTCATATGTTAATGTCAATACAATTAATAATGCATTCAATTCAATTTTTATTCATCAATAACCCTATTCATTCTCATAGTTTTTCTCGGTTTGAAATTGAATCGTAAGTTGGCAAATATTTTCAAGACTATACTCATTTTTTACTTGCGTGTACTGATTGTCGTGAAGAAAAAACCCAAATTCTGTGACCAAAAAGGGATGAGCTTGAAAGTTAAAAAAAATGATGACGTAGTCATTTTCGTTATCGTTTTCGTAAGGTTGCGAAACCTCCCCCTATTGATCAGATCTACTATAAAAAGTGTTAGTAACAGAAAAGACAAAAAGGTACTTCAAACTAAAACTAAAATAAATTTTCCTATTCGTCAAGTTTGTATCATTGTTTTTACAGCTATATGTCTGCAGATGGTAGTATGTGATGGTGCCACATCTAGTCCCCTGCTGATATGGTATACCGTACCTCAAAGTTCCATCCTTTACCTGCACCGCCCCGCACCTGCTTTTAAAGGGGAAGTGTGGGGATGAAACGATTAATTTTTAATTTAAAATAAAGGGATGGGCGACCACAATGACTGAGATGGCAGTCGATTTTGGAGCGCGGTATTCGAAAACGAGGCTCGTGAACTGGGTCCCAAAAAAAACAAAAAAACTGGTGCTACAGGATTTTGAGCTAGTGTGTTATAAGATAGGGAATTTCCTAAAATGCACCGACTTTCAAAGGCTTGCATTCGGTAACCCCATAAAAAAAATCGTGTCAAACTTTTGATATTCCAATGTAAATTTGGCCGTTCTTTTCAATTATAGGGGTTTTCACTTATGAAAATGTCTCAGTTATGTGTAAAATAACGATTTGCCCCAGTTTTTATTACGGAAATTTGCACTAGAAAGGGAGTCAGCTGATTCACTCAACCGTAACGAGCTGGTAACGACACTAGCCAACCAGCGTGACCACTGCTTGGGTATTTACCCAAGATCTTGGGTATTTTGACTTGGTCTTGGGTTCTTGGGTATTCCGTTCAAATCCTTGGGTATTTTATTTTTACTAAGAAAATTAAATATTTTTGTCATAGAGAAAGAATTAAGAAGTAACAAATTATATTTCAGTCCATTAAAGTAAGCAAAACTCAACGAAGTGCACATAACATTGTTAATTGTCTGTTAATTGCTATAAACATGGGTTCAGAATTGTTAATTTGTGACTTGCGTTGCCATTGATCTTACCTAATTAATGCATTACATAATAAAACTTGATCACTGATAACACTGGCCGACTGAGGGCGTATTTTTCTATCCGTATTATTACCTCATGAATATTAATTTTAATAATTAACACAAACAATTACAATAAAAGAATGGTTTATAAATTGAACTAAAAGGGAAACTATA
>NW_022756576.1:44982-47101 GCF_011630105.1 Anneissia japonica
AAACGATTAGGTCTTTAGAACTATAACACGGTATATTCTCTTGTCACCACTTCCCGAACTTTCTTTCCGTGACGGTATTCCGTTTCGCAGACAATTCTCCTTCACGGTTTTCACTCTTCCCTGCAACAAAGCTTCTAAATCCACTAAGGCCCTCTTAGTCTGGAATCGGGACGGCGACCCTGGCACACCCTCACTGGCAGTTTCCGAATCACTGCTCATATTTGCACCTAACAGTCGGAGAAGATTACTAGGTTTTCCCTTTGGTACAATAGCCGGAGGCATCTCCTTACTTGGAATCTCCTCTTGAACGGGACTGAAAGCTGACCAAGGCGTTAAACTTAACACATCGCCTGCTGGTTCCACCATCTCTGTTGCTGGCACCACCACTTCAGGCACTGGTATTTCTACCTTTGGCAGTGGTACTACATGCTTTGGTACTGGTATTTTAACCTTTGGTACTGGTGGTTCAACAGACCGTCTTCCCACACTTTTTCCCCGTCGGTGGAACCTGTCATAGTGCCGTCTCCTTGCATCTAGATTGCTGAATCTTCCTGGACAGTATCGGCAATTGAAATCTTCACGCGAGGCATGTGCTCTGTCTCGATGTCGTCCCAGACTTCCGGAATCTTCAAACCTCGAAGAACACTCTTCGCACCTGTATTAACGTTCTCCTCTCATCTCAACTGTGGCCTAATTAATAAAAAAAAAAGAAAGAAGCAAAATAATAAACAGAAACAAGATCCTGTGGAGTCCCACATTTCCCCCCCGCCCCCGTGCAAAGATATTTCCCTTGTACTATTCGTCGTAGCGAGCGGGCCTTCTTCGTGCCCTCGGGAACCTCATAGGACGACTATGTTCTATTACAGTAACTGTCGGTGGTGTTACAACGTCCGCTGATTCCTTGTTGATTTCGGTTGGACTTCCACTATCTTGTAGTTCCGCTACTTCTCCTTGGCCACCGCTTAATTTGTCTAGGCTTTGTGGACCCAGTGGTTCGTCAACTAACTCTTGATTACTGCCTGCCGACTCGTTAAGTTCAGTTGGTGTCGTTTCGACCATCTCGATTGGGGTTTGTATATCCGGCCTCTCGTCTCTGGCTTCAGCTTCACTTGCTGTGCCCCAGTATGGCAAAGGCTTTCCCTCATAGACTTTCAGGTCTGACTCGAAGTTTCTCCCCTGATCAGTGTGTAACTGTCGTGGGACACCATACCTCAGCACGAAGTTCTCCACAAAACAACGGGCAACAGTTTCCCCCCTCTCATTTGGTATTGGGTAGGCCTCCATCCATTTGGAGAAATAATCGCCAACAACGAGTATGTACTTATTGCTTCTATCAGACTCAGAAAAAGGACCTGTAATATCCATCGCCACCCTCTCCATCGGACTGCCAACAGCCTGCTGCTGAAGTGGTGCCCTCTTTTTCTTTGGTGGTGATTTCCTTCGGGTGCAAGCATCACACTGCCAAATCCGCGTTCGAATCCAACTGCGCATCTCCGGCCAGAAATAACTTTGAGTTACCCTAGCTGTAGTCTTTGCAACTCCCAGATGTCCGCTGGTTTTTCCCCCATGAAGTTCTTCTATAGCTGCCGCTCTCATCTCTACTGGAAGGACCAGTTTTCAACTAATATCATGTCCGTCATCTGATTCCCACCTACGATACAAAACTCCATCCCGCACCTCCAATAAGTTCCAAATCTGCCAGTACACTTTGTCCGTTCGGCTCAATCCAGCCATTTCCTCCCATGGCGGCTGTGGCCCGCCTTGTTCCTTGATTTCCATAACTCTCCGCATTGAATTATCTTCCAGTTGGGCTTTACGAATGTCATCGAGGTGAGTGTTGGGTTGTATTTGTACCGCTCCTACAGAAGCATTAGTTCCTGATGAATCTAATGGTGGTTCTATTTCGGCCTCTACGCCTGCTCAGGCTTCTTTCTTCTTCTGCTCAGGCTTCTTTCTTCTTCTGCATGTTATATGCGGTCTTTCCGCATTGTCCACATGGTTTCCTTGATAGCCCATCAGCGTTCCCATGTTTTAGTCCGGGCCGGTGGACCACTTCAAAATCATACTCTCCTATCGCCTGTAGCCATCTCGCTAGCTGTCCTTCTGGCTCCTTGAAATT
>NW_022756576.1:47334-49304 GCF_011630105.1 Anneissia japonica
TACTCAGTGTACGGCTTGCATAGCTGATTACTCTTTCCTCGTCACCCTGGATTTGTGAGAGTACTCCACCAATACCTACATCACTCGCATCAGTGTCCAATGTGAACTGTCCCTCCGGTAGAGGGTAGACCAAGACTGGTGACCTTGTTAATCGAACCTTTAGTTCCACAAAAGCTTCCTCACAGTCAGTATCCCATGAGAATTTTCTGGCTTTCTCAGTTAGTTTATACAGTGGTGCTGCTATTGCGGCAAAACCCTTGATGAAACGTCTATAGTACGAGGCTAATCCTAAGAAACTGCGTACTTCTCTGACTAAGGTCGGTGTAGGCCATTCCTTTATGGCTTCAATTTTAGCCAGGTCAGTCATCACTCCGGCATACGAAACTCGATGCCCTAGATACAAGACTTCCTGTTTGAACAGGGTGCACTTATTTGGTTTCAATTTTAGGCCTGCTCCTCGTAATCGAACAAAGACTTTCCTAAGGCGGTTGATCTCCTCCTCTACAGTTTTCCCATACACGATTATATCATCTAAATACACCAGTAGTATATCCCATTGCAATCCAGATAGAACGTGATCCATCAGTCTCTCAAATGTTGATGGAGCGTTACACAGCCCAAACGGCATTACCTTCCAGGAATACAGGCCCCCACGCACTACAAATGCTGATTTATCTTTCGCCTCGGCATCTAATTCAACTTGCCAATATCCTGAGGCGAGGTCCAAGGTGGAAAACCACCTGGCTCCTGAAAGTGCGTCAAGTGAGTCGTTTATCCTAGGTATGGGGTAGGCATCTTTTATGGTAACTGAATTCAAACGCCTATAATCCACGCAAAAGCGCTTCGCTCCTTCTTTTTTCGTGACCAAGACAACATTTGATGCCCATGGGCTCTCCGAATGCTCAATCAGGCCTCTGTCTAACAGGTCTTGCACTTGCTGGTTTATCTGTTCACTGGCCTCCATCGTCTGGCGCCGGGGTTGTTCCTTAATTGGTTGTGCCATTCCAATATTTATGTGGTGTTTTACTTCGTCAGTTCTCCCTAAGTCGTAATCTCCTCTAGAAAACACATCTTGAAATTCCGCCAAAAGTGATGCAACTTGTTCGTGGTATTTTCCGTCAATGGATGCCACGCTCCGCTGCAACAGATCACTAAGGTTGTCTCTGCTCGGGTACTCGTCCGCTGCTAACAGGCGGCTCCTTCCCTGTATGTGTCGATTCGATTTGGTCTTCTAATATTGGTGTTAGCTTGCCAACTGTGGTTCCCTCTCGAAGGACTCGTCGTTCTTTACTGGGGTTAAAAACGCGTAACGGCAGTTGTCCGTCTTCAACCTTCACTATTGTCCTTGCTAGAATTAGGCCATTCTTAGCCAGCTCCTCTTCTTGGTTAGGTTCCACTATTCCTACTACCGGGCAGCTCGTCAACATTCGGGCGAATCCGGTAAATATGTGTTCATGACCTGGTAAGCTCACAGTTGTATCTTCTATAATCACGTTCGAATTGAACTTGGTACCTTCGGGTCCAGTTAAGCTAATTGATTCCCTTCCAATTTTCATCTGGAGTTTCCCCAGGTCCAATAACGATTCACTTGATGTGAGAACATCCATCCCTAGTAATCCAGGCACTTTTAAATTTGCAAAGATTACTCGAACCGATTGAAATGTCTGACCAATCTGTAGTCTTACGTAGGCACATCCTATGGTCTCTAGTGAGGTCCCATCTGCTCGTTGAAGGTTCCTCTTTGCTCTCTGAAGTTGTGGACGTTTTTCTTTGGGTAATTGGTAATATAAATTGGAGGACAAGCCTGTGTCGGAGGCTCCTGTGTCGACTAGTAGGTTAGCCTTAATTCCATTAACTTTAGTTGGTACATACAATCCTTCTCTTGGGCTGTATTGTGAGTATGTCCTTTTTTTCTCTGGCTGATTTATTGTGTCGTTGAAGGGGTTCTTCCGCTTCCTTGAGTATTTGAT
>NW_022756576.1:49387-61029 GCF_011630105.1 Anneissia japonica
AGTACATTTTAGGAAATTCCCTATCTTATAACACTAGCTCAAAATCCTGTAGCACCAGTTTTTTTTTGGGACCCAGTTCACGAGCCTCGTTTTCGAATACCGCGCTCCAAAATCGAGTGCCGTCGCCGTCATTGTGGTCGCCCATCCCTCTATTTTAAATTAAAAATCAATCGTTTCATCCCCGCCCCCCCCCCCCCTTTAAGTGAAAAGTGGCTGATTTGGCTTGACCATGCCACATATCATAATAGATATCTTTATTACAAAACATTTTGGATTTAGAACAAGTTAATTTTTACCAGACTAATGAGGAACACAAAGTCGAGCATGAAAAACAAAACCATCAATTAGCCCACTCTATGAGAGAGCGGGCTTATATGATGATTCTGAGCAAACTTTCAAGTCATTTGTTTTTCGATCTCTTCCTTCGTTTGTGACGCGATTAGGCCGATCTTACAATAATATGGAAGATAAGGATTAGGGAATTTAAAGTATGAAGAGTTTTTGCGAAAATATTGTCGGGAAATATGTGAAGAAATATGTTTTCTGTCTCTTATACACATCTTCCTGCTAATTCCTATAGGCCTAATCCACGGCGTTGAGTTATATCCAACAGGTGGTCCTGTCGGGAATGAATAACGTGCTTCAGTTCCCGTCGTTGCCTTCAGGTGGTCAGTGTTATCAATCGGCCCATCGTCTGGCCTGTTCCTCATCCATGGTGTTGAATTATATTCGGCACTTGTTGCTAATAGATTCATGTCACATTGGCCTGGTAGGCCTTCCATATTTGTCTCTCTCATCTCCATGCCTGAAAAGTTTATCTCGCCCTCCAGCCGCTGTATCTCCTGCCTCAAACATTACAATGAATTTTCTAATCCTGGCCATGATTCCCTAGAGAAATCCATGCGTGTAGGCAAAATGATAAATATTCCTTGTAAAGGGTTATCACTCACTTAAATTCGTCAGAATTCCTCTAATAATCCCTTTTCCAGGGTGTGCTCGCAAAATTCGTCTGTGTCCTTGCGAGGGTAGTTCACTCGCAATCCTAGTCCCGATAATACTGGTTATTCCTTGTGAGGGGAATCACTCACTAAATCCGTCAAAATCCATCTAGGCCTAAGGCCTAATAATAATCCTTGCGAGGGTAGTTCACTAGCAAATATTCAATGCTGCCCTCCGTAACCAATGTATCCCACTTCTGACACCAGTGTGGCGGTTTCGGCCAAGCAGTCTCAGTCTAGTCTAAGTCCTGCGTAAGTAAGTCTGTTGGACACGCCGTCAGATAATACGGATCGACTATTGAATAAACTTCAAACAAAATTAACTGAGTTTCTCATAGCATTTATTGGATCAATAAAACTGGTACCATTATCAACAACAAATACAATGTCATATGCGGAACACACAGCAGCCGCCGACCGGTTCCCGTTAACACCGGAATTAAACTAGAAGTAGGCCTGTCCCTTACTGGGCTCTCAAGTCTTAATGACTGAGTTCGACTATAAACTATTTTATAGAATTACTACAGGTCCTACCTTACTAAACACCTGTCTCTTATACACATCTAGATGTGTATAAGAGACTTCATGAGATCCAGAGCTCAACTACTACATGTCTTGGGCGATGGGTCTTAAGATCCCAACCCAGCTATTTTTAGATAGCCAATCGGCTCCCAGCATTGGGGAGTGGCCTAATCTATTTATAATAGGGAGGGGGGGTGGACTGCACCATTTTGTTACAATACCTTGAAAACTAGCTCAAATTTGCTCGGAAAATGGCTTGATCATGTGCACACAGAACTTAACTTCTGCATGATACATTGCCAATGTCATTGGCAATGGTTATATACAGTATCCAGATTAGTTCAAAGACTAATTTTCGGCATTCTGCTCGGAAATACAACCACCTACCTTAGGCGTGGCCCTGCTGGTTCCATGCTGGATCAAAAACTAGTAGTAGAGGGTCAAATATCCAGCCATTTTGATGGTCAAAATACAAGGACATTATTATTACTGTACATTAGAAAAGATTGAGAAACAAGATAGTCTATTATACATATATTGTTATTGTCTTCATTTTTAATTTTTAAACTAATTTTTATTTTTATATTACAAAAAAGTATTATATTAATGAAGTAATAAATTCTATTCAAAATAATTAGGTCGCGGGTATGTTACACGAATTCGATCCAACTCGGCCACAAGTTAAATCGGCCACAAGTCAACTCGGCCACAAAAAGTTTGGCTACAGTCAACTCGGCCACAAATCAACTCGGCCACAGTTCAACTCGGCCACAAGTCATTTACTGGTACTACAATTTGAAGGAGTAATTCATCAAGTATAAAATACTAATTCTTTAAGTATTACTATACTTTTTGTTATTATTATTGATGTTATTATTGTTGACATTGTTGTTTTTATTACCGTTAGTTTTAATATTAATTATTAGTCTTAGCATTAACATTATATACGGTATTGTTCACATTTTTGCTATTATTATTACAGTACCATATAAATAATTTTCGATTTATTATTATTATTATTATCAATTGTTAGTCTTAGTATTATTATTTTAATAATAGTAACTTAAAAAGTTATTGTTATTGGTGTTTTATTTGTATTTTTCTCATATTATTATTATTATTATTATTATTATTATTATTATTATTATTATTGTTGTTGTCACCTTTATTATCGATATTATTACCCTATTATGACTAAGTAGGCCTAGTATTTAAGTATCATTATTATTATTATTATTATTATTATTACTAATTAGTATTACTATTATTATAAAAATAAATATTATCTTTAATTTATTATTGTTGTATTATTGCTATTATCACCTTTAATATCGTTATTATCACTAATTAGTTATTAAAATTGATATTTAAATAATATCGTTATTATTACCATACTAGTATTATTACTACTGTATTAGTATTGTTAAAATAAATATTACTAATAATGTTGTTGTTGTTATCACCTTTATTGTCATCATAATGACTAATTAGTATTATTAAAGTAAATATTATTAATTTATTGTCGTTATTGTTGTTTAATATTATTCTTGAAGTAGAATGTTGTGAGTAAACAGAAGACGAACACATTAATAAATAACTCTTTTTAATTCATAGGCAATAGCATTCAAATCTCTTTTGGTAGTGTGGTGGTCCTGTTTTACTAAAATATACTGTACTTTATTTTAATCATGATATTGAAGAAAAAGGATGCAACAACTACAGATATTTGCATTAAATAACTTGTGGCCGAGTTGATTTGTGGCCGAGTTGGCTGTAGCCGAACTTTTTGTGGCCGAGTTGATTTGTGGCCGAGTTGACTTGTGGCCGAGTTGACTGTGGCCGAGTTGACTTGTGGCCGAGTTGACCTGCACCCTGTTACACCACTTTGCAATGCATTTGAATATGGGTTTTTCACAGTGATTAGAATATATATTTTCAACAAAAATTATCATTGATGATTAGTGCCAGAATGATTAATTCCTTATAAAGATATTGTAATATCAATACTAATTATTTTTGAATGGTGTAAGAATAGTCACTCTGATTTTTTTAACTAGTCTGTTCAAACTTTTTATTCTACTTCTAATCTTACAGGAAATGCCGAAATGTTGGATGTCGATGGCTTTCATTTGGTAGATGTTTAACAGGCTAAAGAAATCTGACAGAAGGGTCATCCCATCTTGCACTGTGTGGGCGATTAGGGACAAATTCCCAGAAGCTGGGAAGACTGCCCTGGGTTTTTTGATGCTATAGGTGATGATGAAATAAACTTTGTGTTGGAAGAATTGTTTATGTATTGTTATGGAAGATACCTGATATAAGTCCATCCTCATTAATGCAACAGATCTTATGTAATAGATTCTTTCTTGACAATTCATGTGACAACTGTGCTCTGTTTTTTTGACAATCTCATCACTCATGAAAGAAAATTTTGTCAGCATAGGCCTAGAGCTTTTGTATACCTGTACCAGTCAATTGTGTGTAACCTTCCAGACCTAGTCTGTAATTGAAATTGTTGCTATTGATGCGGATAGGCCAGCAAAGTTTATTTCAAGAACATTTTGTTGCTAAGTACAGTAATGTTTTTTGTATCTTCCCCACTCTCGTCTCATATTTTAAAATTTTAAGCTAATAGAGTATATAAATGTAACTTGTTCTTCCCTCTTCTTTACATTGGTATAAACTACGGTATCTATAAATCCATATATTTAATATTTTGATAATAGAGTATGTAAAATGCAGTGATATATATTGTAATACCTGACTGCTTCAATGTTGCTTTATTCTGTGTACAGTAAAACAATTTTATATTAACTGTGAGAAAATACACTTGTAATAAATTATTTGCCATGTACAAGGATGATAAATTGTGTTTCAAAACATTTATTTAGTAACACTAGTAGTCTTGAATTTACTGTATGTACAACAATAATTAAGTGAAGCAAAAATACGTATGTTGAATATCATCATGAAAGAAGAAATCTTGCCTATGGTAAATAATACAAGACCATCAGACATGACAAATAGCACAGTGCAATTAAACTTGCCTAAGACGACTAATAATATACTGTACTCTAATAATTTCTAAGTCGATCTAATTTTACATGCCGAATTGTTGTGTTTTCCAATACCGTAAGTGCAAGTAAAATGTTGTTAGGGTCAAACAATTTCTCAATGGCATTTTGGATATGAGAAAGGCAAGTTCAACTATATATTTTAAAATACTAAACAAAAAATGGTGTACAGCCAAAAAATTGTAGCTTTCTCTTAAATTCCAATACCAAATTGATCAGCATGCAGACATAGGCATAATCCAGGCATTAATAAAATAAGCAGTTTCATAGAATAACTTTACACAAGACTGTACAAAGCCATGCATTAAAATAGTTGTTCCTGTATATATTGAGCCACATTTTCATACTGTACTATCAACTTCGCACATTACATATTTCAAAATTAATCCTCACAATTTGTTTTCTAAATCTCGGTCACATATTTGCTTCAAAAGGATTAATATTGAATGGGATTATAATACCATTTAATAATATTAAAGATATTTTGCAAGTGAATCAGGTACAGTAATACTGGTACAGTATTTATTTATTTATTATAAATTTGGTATGCAATATAAACCAGATGCGCAAAAAACAAAAACTTAAGTGTGTGGCATTTCAGTATATCTTCAGAAAAAAAAATCACTAGATAAATCATTTTAATTTAATTTTTTTGAAATATTTTGGCCTCAATCACTTGCTGCAGAGCTCTGTCTGAGCATCGCCACCTTCTGCTAACCATGGAATGGACATGTCCATCTCATCATTAAACATCTCATTGTTAAACATAAGAAAGGAAAAGGAAAGAAACGATATGGAATCATAAGAAAGGAAAAGGAAAGAAAAGATAAGGAAACATAAGAAAGATAACAGTAAGAATGATAAGGAACATAAGAAAGGAAAGTAATGAATTTGGAATCGTAAGAAGGTAAATGGAAAGAAAGATAAGAAAAAAAAAAAAGGAAAGATAAACTAAGGATGAATAAGGAAAAGAAAAGATAAGGAAACATGAGGAGAGAAAAGAAAGGAAAGATAGACATGGATACATTAGAAAGGAAAAGAAAAGAAATGATAAGAAATATAAGAATGAAATTTGAAAGACAGGTACTAATTATAAGAAAGAAAATGAAAGGAAAGATAAGGAATCTAAGAAAGGATTGTGAAAGATAAGATAAGGAAACATAAAAAAGGACAAGAAAAGTAAAGATCAGGAACATTCGAAGGGAAAGGAAGAAAGACAAGAAGCAAAAGTAAAAGAAAAATGAAAGGATTTGGGATGAATAGGAAAGTAACAGGCCTTGAAATGATTCCAATTACCAAAGCACTGTAATAATAACATTTATTGATAATCATCAAACCAATATCATTTGAACTTAATTAATTTTTATTCTTCTCTGTTGTTGTTAAGCGCCTCGAGGTTGTGTCAACGTGAGGCGCTATATAAATCCAGAATTATTATTATTATATCAGGTCCACACAAATGGAACTGTTTGCATCACATCCATTTGAGCCAGTCATTTGCTCCTATTGAGAAATAAGTACACAGTAGTTACAATAATGCAAAACCAGGTTTGTTAAAAATCAAAAATGTTATCAAACATTGGCATTTGCTGCTTTATCAATAACATACCATACTGATATACTGTATGTACTAATCTGGAAAGACATTCATCAATTGACATATTTTCAGATTTATTAATTATATGATTGAAGCCTTCCTGTGTGCTAGTGTGTAATGTATTATTTTTGTTTCTTAATAAAACTGACACACCATGCTGATATTTTTTTACCATTCCAATATATTTGTTCCATGTACTCTGGCTGAACAGTGATGAGATATTCACTTAATTTTCTTTTGCTCACCTTAAATTGTGTGTTGCTTTCATTACAAGTTTCAGCAAACCACCAGAGTGTTTCTTGCTAACATCTTGGGTGCATGTATGCTTTGTACCACCTTCTTTCGTAGATGCCAATGTTGGGTGGTTATACTCATGGCAAATGTTGTGGTATGTTTGTCTCATCATGGCGACTGGGAAATATGACCATGAGTGTGATGATTCCACATTTCAACAACAGCTGAAAGTTAGGTTTGGAGTAACATATGCATCATGTTATTTTTTAATGGGGCGTTATTGTTGTGTAGCCTAGCTTCTAGGCCTACAGTATATCAATAATAATCTTATTGTTACAGGAATTGGTGTTGGCTCTGATGATATACTGTAGGCCTAGTGTTAGAGCACATCACCTTTATTTAGACAGTGCAGTTTTTAGACATTTAGGCCTAGGCCTAGACAGTTTTTCATAGGAGACCAGGCCTATAGTATTATTAGTAGGCCTACTAGGGGCCTATAGGCCTATTATGAAAACAAATGCACTAGCACAATTAATGTGACAAAGTCGCCATGGCATGACTTAGGATAGGTAGGCTTTGCCAATTATTATTATTATTATTATTATTATTATTATTATTATTTTTTTTTTTTTTCTTTCTTTTTTCGCATTTTTTTTTTACTTTTAATTACGGTACATAAATTGTTTTGCCTCATATTTTGTCCAATGAAGTTTCATTTATTTGAATGTCTACTGCTTTGTTTGATATTGTTTCCCCAGTCTTTTTATTATTGAATTCGTTGGTATGTATGTTGTTGTTGTTATAGGCCATTATTATTAATATATTATTATTATTATTATTATTATTATTATTATTATTTTGGTTTATTGCCGTTTTGATTTATTAACTTATTGCCATTTTGATCCATTGCCGTTCTGGTAAAAAAGTGTTGCTATTTTGACTTATTGCCATTTTGGTTTATTGCCGTTTTGACTAGAAAGCCACCTTCTGATGCTGCATACAGTATTATCCTCCCCATTAAAAAATTTATTTCCCCTTTTTATAATTTGCAATGTACCTGTATTACACTCATTTTATGTCTTCTAATTCAACAGAACATGGTAGAGTAGTGGAAAGTACCTAAATGAAGTTGAAAAAAAAACAAACAGATAATGATGGACAGAAGTTGATATGATAAGTTATAGTTAGTAGTTGATATCGTTTTAATTCTTTGGTTACCCTGTCAATTGTTGCTCATTAACCAATTGTTTTTTACTGTGACATATTTCAAATCTCTGAATTTTCAGATGAGTGTTGGCACATCTCACAGATACGTGTGAAAATCATTTATTCCGTCAACCATTGGCTATCAAAGAAGAGAAACCTGTGCTCACAACTACAGAAGGATGGATCAGCCCTGGTAATACAAATACAAGGTAATTTAAATGTGAATTGTAAACATTAAGCCTAAAGATAAGCCTTGTGGTCAATTATGAAACATAATTATTTGGGTGTTTTTTGTTGTAGGCCTACAGTAGAGTTTGATTGATTGATACAGTAGCACATAGATACTGTACTACTGTATTCCTAATGCTCAATGATGAGTAAAATTTTATAATTTTTACATAAAATTTATTATTGTTAAAAGTATTAATGTAAAGCACACACTGTAAAGCACACCTATGTGTGGGCACATAGGGCTCCAGGTAGTATTAATTGTACGTAAAGCAAATACTTCGCCAGGGCCTGGTGCAGGGCACAGATAGAGGTATGGGGTAGAAGCTCCAGTTTGCTCTGGTGACTGACTTTTTTGATGTGTTAACACATGACTGATTTATGACACATGGTTTGAAGGAGGGTCTATGGTCCTGGCAGAAAAAAGCTAATTAATATACTGGCTTTGGTCAATAAGTAGAAGTGGTTTGGCGCAGGGTCAGGGTTTCAATCCCCTTGCTGTGTATTTAACTTGTGTCCTTAGGCAAGGCATTTTATCTGCATTGCTTCTCTCTACCCAGGAGTATAAGTGGGTACCTGGTAGAGTTAAATACCCTGTACCAACATGCACTGATGTATCTGCTGCAGCGTTATAGGATACTTCCCCAGGGAGCTGGAGTTTGTGTTCCATAGGCATTAATCCAATGAGGGCCTAACAATATGCTAATATAAGGGCACATAGAAAAACTATTAGATTATCACTATTTAAAAAAAAAAAAAATTATGAGGGTGGGTGTTTTTTTTTTCTTTGTTTTTTTTTTAACAGAACAATAGAATATTGCTTTTTTTTATTGATGAGGGAGGGACTGTATTTATTTTCAAGAATATTTACAAGTTTATTGTTTTTAAAGAAAATGTATTTCCCGTCACAAAATTGCATCATTTTTTTAAGCTTTTAAAATAAATAATGCGCCAAAAAAAAAAAATTATTTTTATTCCCGCATCAATATTTCCCAATTTTTTAACGAGGGTGGGAGTGATAATCTAACAAATTTTTCTTTTTGCCCTAAGTCTACTATTATTATTATTTTATTATTATAAGAGCTCACAGCCACTGAAAGCACACTATATCTAGCAATCCATTGTTTAAAATCAAGTTAAACCATATTTTTTTTTTAAATAAGTGATATTTCAATTTCTTTTTCAGGAATGTTTCAAAAAGCAACAATATTTGTAACCATACAGCCATACCAAGGAGAAAGCTGTAGAAAGCTCCCACTTCAATCGGTACATCACTTAACAAAAGATAATTGACAAGTTAAAAAGTAATTGATCTGTTTTTGTTTTTTAGTTTTCTGCAAAGTGCACACAATTGATTTATTTATATTTTCTAAATTCAGGTTTTTTTAATTAAATAAAACAATTGCATTGTAATCATCTATAATCATTTAATTTAATCCTTAATGTATTTATAAATTTGCTCACTATACACAATGTAATTAAAGTGTACAGTAGTAATAATTTCATATTGTTTCTTTATATTATTAATTCATTGTCCAATATGACTTACACTATAGATCTTGTTATAACTATAGAGTAAATATAGAATGTAATGTGCATAATTGATTTTTAAATATATTTTCTTAAATTAAAAATATTGCATTGAATGTATTAAAGAAATATATAATTTACATTTACTTAGATATTAATATGATACATAATTTTGAAATGGTCAAAGTATGTAATAATTGTAACTGTTGGTGGAATTTAATAAAAAATGCACAGTAATAAATAATAACAAAAATGTTGTTTCAATTCATTTGGTGATAGAGTAAGTAAATAGATATTGCAGCAACTCAGAGTTACTAATGATAACAGTTGGCCAATTTGAATTGAAACCCAGTTGAAAAAGCTGTTGGACCTCATAACCTTTAGAATACCAGTTGAACCAGTTGGAATTGAAACCCATTGAAAACCAGTTGGAAACCCATAGTAGAAAACCCATTGAAAACCAGTTGGACACCCATAGTAGAAAACCCATTGAAAACCAGTTGGAAACCCATAGTAGAAAACCCATTGAAAACCAGTTGAAAGCCCATTAGAAAACCAGTTGGAAACCCATTGGGAACCTGTTACCCGTTGAACCAGTTGGGATTGAAAACCAGTTAAACCCGTTGAAACACCGTTGGAAAACCAGTTGACCGATTAAAACCTGTTGGACCCGTTGAGAGGGTGCGAAAACATGTGTTGGATTTTTCCAATGAGTTCAACAGGTTTTCAACTGGGTTTTTTCAACGGGTCTCAATGGGAATTTTTACCTGGGTTGTCTCTCCCCGCACTTCCTCTTTAAATATTTTTTGTTAATGATAATACCTAGTCCCTTTCAAATACAGACAGTTTTGAATGACAACACTGCACTACACGTACTAGCCCACACCTTACTTATTCTATTTGTTAACCTAACCAGCTACTGTACCCATACTCTTGGGTGGAGAATGCAGATAAAATTACATCAAGATAGGTAATTGTAACTCATTATTACATGTTACTAATGAATCACAATCGATTAGAATCCATCTTGCCCATAATTCTGCAGCAAGCATTTTACCGTGTTGAACAATCTCAAGACAATGAATGTATAAAGAAATGTGCGTAACTTCTGTTTATGACACAACACCCTACTATATGACACTTTCTTATCTCTAGCTTATCACACACGGTAGCGTGAAGCGGACATTACACAAGAATCTCTCAAATCTCAAAAGTACTACTGTTGGTTCTCAGTAAGTAAAAGTTGTCATCAAATGCAATTAAAAAATTCCAGCATACTGAAAAAAACCCAAAATGAGTAGAGGATAGTGCCAGTGGTAATAAACCAGAACCTTAGGTCTAGGCCCTAGTAGACCTAAAGTAATTGCCTAATTTTAATTAATATTAAATTAATTAGCCTATGGCACAGGTTAGGCAGGTAAGCCTACCTATCGATTAACAGGCCTATTGAGAATTTTAAAAAGCCGGCTAGGCCTAGGCTGGCTTATTTACTAATCAATACCTTCTAGGCCTAAGTATATGCCTATATATAGGCTTACCTAGTCCTATCTTTTGCTATTTTTTGTTTTAAATTTTAATTGTCTTCAGATGAATCAATGCGAAAAGAAATGTCAAAAATTCTGGCTGGTGATGAATTTCCATGCCTGGTTAAGAAAATCGTGGGCGACACGGCTCAGGAGGACCATCCGCCAAGAAGAGGAAAGAAGGTACGATGTACGAGGCATATTTAAGTCAAGTCTCTTTTATTTATTTATTTATATTTAATTAGTGTGGACCATTCACCAGAAGCTGATCATTTGGGACCCTCAACATGTAACAATGCAAATTACAGTTGGCCAAACTCTCTCTATCTACGGCTCTGATTTAGGTCAGAGCCATATATATAAAGAGTTGCGACATTCCGCTCCTTGGTTTACGAAAGTCACGTGTTACACACCGTCCATTTTGTTTCATAATCTTCCCGATGAACACATGCAAAGTATATGTGTTACGTACACTGCATATTATTTTCCCACACTTAATTGGGTTTACAATTATATTTTATAATTAACATCACTTAGTATGGACAGCGTATAAGAATTCATATATAATCGAATATTTGCGCGCGTGCGTGCTCGCGTAAATTCCGTGCTCGCGTAAAGGATTGAAATTAAAGCCCCATTCCCGGCAAAAATTTCAATTTTTTTTTAAAAAATCTAATTTTTGTATAATGTTATAAAGATTTATAAATATAATACGGAATTGCTAGTTTAA
>NW_022756577.1:0-690 GCF_011630105.1 Anneissia japonica
ATATATATGTGTATGAATATATATATATATATATATATATATATATATTATGTATATATTTTTTATTTATTTTTCTTTTAATTTTTTTTTTAATCACCATTATTCAGTGACAAAAGAATGTATACACAAAACCCAGTAGGTAGCGGTAGGGCAGCAGTTAAGTATGGTTCAGGGTTTCTTTATTCCCACATTTACTACAGTTTTCACCTTTTTACCCCAGTTGCAAAGGTTGGCAAAACGATTTAGTTTGCACTTTAGCGCATGGATAACTCGACTGTCAGCTTTAACCATACACCTAGAATAGGCCAAGCAATGAGACTCTGAATAGATATCTGAAAGCCTAGGTGAAGTGAGGAAGACGATGAGGAATATAACAGGGGATAACGGATCCCCCAGAAAAACTCCACGACAAAAGGTAAACGGATTGGATTTCCAGCCAGGTCCTTGAACTTCCCCTTGAAGTCTAGAGTAGAAGTTTCTAACGTATTGGCAGATAATATCTGGAATTCCATTTCGTTTTAAAGTGTAATGTATTAAGCAATGCTCAACAGAGCCGATAGCATCAGCTAGATCAAAAAACGTAATATGTAGTGTCTTTTTCTTCTTTCTAGCGTTGGCTAGAAGCTCGTTCATGACGAACGTGTGTTCGACGCAGCCATTAATCCCCTTAAGAAACGATTTTTGTGTTTC
>NW_022756578.1:0-1118 GCF_011630105.1 Anneissia japonica
TAGTATAGATCTTCTATCTGTCAAAGTACCCTCCCTGGGCCCTTCTATTTCGAATTCCTGGATCCGCCACTGGAAATTATAACATAATATGAGATCATATTACAGTAGCTTGATGCCTATAAAATAACTTATAAAATTCACCAAACTTCGTAAAATATCCGTAGCTTGACCCTTGGCGGCTCCCTGGCCCACAGCCTTATTAAATGGCTCCCCCCCCCCCACTTTCAAAAACGTTCCGCCGCCGTCTGTTGATTGCTTGAATGCCCTTTTAACGTTTTAAGGGTGTTGACGGATTTTTTTTACACTTTAGCTCCTTTAAAAGGTCCCGATTTCTTGGACTTGTGTCTACGTACCTAGTATTGGGTTTCCTCGGCTTGGATATCCTGCTATCGTCATCGTGTGACTATGATCGGCCGTCACAATGGTTAGAGTTTCGTCTGTTGTAGTTAGGCTGGTCGCCTTAGTTACAGCATCTGCCATGGCGATGGTATCATGAAGCGCCAGTGACGCAATGCCGCTGTGATGTCCATGGTCAATTCGCGCACCTTTTTGTTTTGCGAAATTGTCGTAAAATTAGTAGAGGAAATGAAAATTTACTAATACAGTAATAATAGTACGTTTATTGAAATTATCAACATAGGCTTTATTAACAATAATTATCAACAAAGGCCTAGATCTCATACATGTTATTAACGAGATAACGGTCTCATTTATACCACACTTTTTTGCCAAGATACTAGACGATGGCAACGCGCTATACCACTCATTAGGTAGATCCATAACAAATTGGCAAACCAGCAAAAAATTGAACTTTTTCCACTTCTTGGAGTGCACAAGCCGTTCCCTCTAATTAAAGACCACCTCCAATCAAAGACCACTTTTCTGTGCCCAAAATTACACATTTCTTTATCTTTATTATTCTAATTAGAGACCAAAGCTGCTAGACTATAGAAACGCTGGTCCCAAAACCGGTCTTTAATTGGAGGTAGACCTGTAATTCAATCTTACTAGTCGACCTTAAGGTCAAGCCATATAACACTAAGATTACCGATATTGTTCTCGACTTTACCCCTGCGTTATCAGGGGTGGCGCCAGGATTTGCCCGACGGGGGCAGGGG
>NW_022756579.1:0-5025 GCF_011630105.1 Anneissia japonica
AGGCGCATAGCTCTTGTTCCAATATTTGCATCCACACCTGGGCCGTATCTATATACAGTCTTGGTATATATATATATATATATATATATATATATATATGGTCAAAAATGTAATTTCTGATTTCTTTTTGGACAAAACATTGCAATAGTTCAAATAGCAACATGCATATTTTGAATAATTTGAGGCCAAATCTAGGTGTTTATGACTAATGGTTACACATGCTATAGGGTCCTTTGTGTCTAAGGTCAAAAATGTCATTTCCTGTCACTTTTAGAAAAAAATGTTGCATTAGTGTACTAGATGATATATATGTTCCGAACTAATTGAGGCTAAACTTAGGTCTCTATGACCAACGGTTAAGGAGATTTAAATATCCTACAGGGTACCTAAGGTCAAAGTTTATAAACTTAATTTCCGGTCACTTTAGGACAACATGTTGCATAATTGGAACATGCATGTTCTGAAACATTTGAGGTCAAAATTATGTCTCTGTGGCCAACCGTTTTTTGAGATATGGATGAAGCTGGATATCTAGGGTCAAAGGTCAGAAATGTTTTTCTGGTCACTTTTGGGCAAAATGTTACATTAGAGCAAATAGAAACATGCATCTTCTGAACATTTTGAAGCCGAAACTAGGTCTCTATGACTAACAGTTTTGGAGATATGGATATGCCGGTTCATGTAGTCTCAAAGGTCAAAAATGCCATTTCCGATCAATTTTGGACAAAATGCTATATTAGAACAAAAAGCAACATATATTATATGTTCTCAACAATTTGAGACCAAAACTAAGTCTGTACGATTTTCCATTGCCAAGATATATGGATCCAGTCTTTTAGAGGAGGTCATTTAAAATTTAAAATGGCGGCCATAGCAGGCGTCAGAAACTTGTCCCACATTTTTTTTTTTAATTCACACATATTAAAGATATTTTGTGCCAAGTTTCATGCTTTGGTAATAAAGTGCACAACTTGGCCCTTAGCTGCTCTACTAAAATGCGCAACTTTGTGCTTTAGCTGCTCTACTATAGCAGTTAACTAGGGTATTTTCAATATCCTAAGGATTTAAGTGCTTAGGAAAAATTTGCGGTTGACATGTTATGACATTTGAGGTAAAAATGGAAATGTTTACATTTGTAGGTGAAATGTTACTACATTTGTGGTTAAACAGATTTTTACATTCTTAGGCGATTTTTTTTTTACATTTGTGGTTATTTTTACATTTGTGGTTGACATGTTATGACATTTGCGGTTATTTTGACATTTGCGGGTAGAAAGTTTTTACATTTGTGTAGATTTTTACATTTGTGGGCTCTACATGGACCTATTTGAAATCACATTTCCATGGAATGGAAGTTAAAAATAACATTGTAAAAAAGTACTTTTTTTTGTTCATACCAAAATAATCTCTATAAAATGACCATTCTTTTCAACTGAGCATAATTATGCAAAATTATAACATGTCAGGTCATAGTTTTCAAAGTGACAACAAACAGATATCAAAAGGGACAAAATAGCATCCATTGTAAAAGCAGGATTGTTCCGATTTCCAAATGATTTTTTTATGCAGAAATAAGCCGATTTTGGAGCCAAATCTGATATAAGTTTAATACATATTATACATAATGTATCAAATTCACTTTAAAAAAAAAATTATTATGTGTTTTTAGACAATATTTTTGTGGTGGCTAGTTAATCTTAAATTGAAAATAACAGTAAAATTTCAAAATTTGAATTTTTTAATAATTATCAACAATTCATGAAATAAATAAAGAATTTTTGAAATGTTTTTATTGGTTTTTTTTTTTTTTTTTGGTTTAAAATAATATTGATAGAACAATAATTAATGGCCTTAGGAGATGCATCTCTAATGAATAATGGCTGCTGTGATACATATAGCCACACTTTGATTCATATACTTAATTAACTAACGTACTTAATTAACACAAATATAAACAACAAAAGATGTATGAACTTATATAAATATGAATTTTATAACATAATGAAATTTAATAGCATTGATGTTATTTTCTAACTCTACCGTATTCGATAATAAAGTAACTCCAGTTACTAGTACTACCATCTCTTGAAAAACAAGACAACTCTGACTCCAATTATACTGAACTTTATCACCTTGTTCATATTTATCTTCAAAACTACGAGTTTGTTTCCTTAAAGCTCTCCTAATCTTTTCCGAGCTTTCAGCTTTAAGAAATTCTTTTCTAGCATTATACATGGCATTAATATGTTTGGCAACCTGTTCACATACACTCTGACCCTCAAGGGCTAGCAACTTGTCATTTAACACTGATGGTAAATTAGGATTTCTTCCCATGGCAATTTGGAATGGGCAAAACCCATACACATTATGGAGACAATTTTTAGCATTTATGGCCCATAACAATGAGGTTTCCCAGTCATAAATATGACTTTCTCTAATTTTCATTAGTATCTCAATTAACACACCATTATGTTTCTCACAGATACCATTAGACCAAGGGCTATAAGAAGCAGTAGTTACAATCTCAATATTAAAATTTTCTCCCATGTCCTTAACCAACAAGTTGTCAAATTCACCCCCATTATCGCTTATCATTCTCTTGGAAGCTCCATGAATACCTATCCAGTGCTTTATAAACATGTTAACAAATGTTTTAGGTTCTTTATTATAAACAATACAACCTGCACTGAACCTACTATACTCATCAATAATATGTAAATACCATAAACTTTTATCTAACTGATGTAGGTCAACAGCAGTTGTTTCATTAAAGTCCCTTGCCCGTGACAGTCCAACTACTGGTTTTGGTGGTGTTCTTTTTAGCTTCTTACAAATCTCACAGTTCTCGATCACTTCCTGCAAAACCATAAATATTCCTTTATCATTAATTCCAGCTGATTTCAGCAATTGAGTTAACTTATTTGTGGAAGCATGTCCAAACTGAAAATGTAACTTCTGAAACTTCTGCTTCCTGTCTTTTACACTACAATTGTCAAAAAATGTGCTTGTGTAAACTTCAAAAATATCTTCAGCATTAGAATCTAGCACATCAACACAATAGTGTCCTGCTGGAGTAAGTTTCAGTGCAATATTACCACCAAAAAATGTTGCAACATCATCAATTAAATTCATTTTACAAACTGCCTTTTTGAGTGCACTTTTACTAAGAAGCAGTGGTATCTCTACAGGTATTACCTCTATCTCAATAGTACATTTATTTGAACAAAGTTTTGCAGCTATCACAACCTTCTGTGTTGATGTTACTTTGGGATCATACCCAAATTTGAACGGTTGTTTACTAATTTGAGAAGACAACATTTTTCCACCCTAGGCAGAAAAATTATCCAGCCACTGTTTTCCACATACTGTTTTTGTGCATGCAGTGTCCAAAATTGCACATGTGGCAGTTTCTGTGAAAAGTACTTCACTTTCGAGCAATAGTGATATCGAAACATCCAACTCACCATAGCTTGCTCCTTGTTGTTCTGTCATTATGCATTCTTCCTTATGTGGTCAATGTCTTTCATAATGCATTATAGCCTGGTATACTTTGCAACGAGTTGCTTCTCCAAATCTATTTAGGGGATTCTGTTTCCTGACTGGTTTGTCATCTTCACGGTATTTTGGCCTAGGCCTATAGCTATTATTGTACATAGGTCGACGAAACGACTCAAACATAACTTCTTCTTTCTTAACTTTAATGGCCTCCTCATCTGTAGGCCTAGGCCTATGTTTCATAGCCAGTGGCAAGTCAGTACCTCCAAAGATACGGGCCAAAACACTTTCATTTCAAATCCGTACATGCAGACAATGATAGTTGGCGTTGGTTCTCATATATTCTTGCTCTTTCCAATAGCCTTAAAGCTAGGACTGGTTCAGGCAAATCCATGTTTAAAGTCTTCACTTTTGCATATGCTGAGTCGAACTCAAAAATATAATCATTTATGCTGTCAGTCTTCCTCTCTATTTTTTCAAAACTCAAATATGCATCATACGTACGAGTTTTCACCTATTTCTGAAAGATGCTGTCTAACTTATCCGTTCGGATTTTTTATCCCACCGTCTACATTCAGCTCCTCTATACTGAGCTCCTCACTCGCCTGCTTGTAATTTCCGTCCAGCATCAAGCACACCGCCAGGGCCTGTCTGTTCTTCGCCATTTTCGTGACTCGACTCCATAGCTCTAAATCTCTCTTCCAAATATCGTAATTGTTATTTCGGAGTTTCGGAGGATTGTGGAAATTTTCCATCTCGCTCTGCTACCATTGACAGATAATAAATAAAGAGATCATATGAAAAACTGTTGCTCAACTATTTATGCACTTTCACCCACCGAGACCATGACCGTCGAGTGCCGGCCCACCAAAAGGGATCACGTGAATAAAACTCTGACCTCGGGTCAGATAAACATAAACATTATCATAAAATTCTACAATATTTGAATGGATAGATTGTTAGTGTGTTCTTCGGTAACGTGCAATAGCATTTTTTGAATACTTCAATGCTGAACACCTTGCAATTTTGGGTTTTATATAAGATGACCGGTTTTCGGTCATCTTATCTATGTCGAAGTTGTTTAGCAGGTATATGACGACCGTCGCACAGTGGGCCAGGGCGAAATCAAAGTGTGCCAAAAGTCCATTTTGGTGACTATGGCTTTTACACTTTTTTTCACATGATTGAAGATGGGTATACCATGGTGAATCTATCCTGAAAATATTTTACATTTAAACAGATTTTAAGGGTAGTATTTTTCAAGAAATGTCGGAAATTTCTCTATAAATGTTTTAAATACTATAATTGACTACATTATATCAAAACACGTTTTTTTCTTACAGAAAATTCGGAATTACTTCAAAATGCACAGGTTTCTTGTATATAAATTGGGGAACACAAATATATGTTTTGGTTTAAATTTGGAGTTTGCATCAATAATAAATCGTTGTTTAAACGACAGAAAAAATATTTAAAAATCTATTTTTAGAAAAGTAGGAGAGAAAGTTTAGATTAGATGTGTATAAGAGA
>NW_022756579.1:5115-6798 GCF_011630105.1 Anneissia japonica
CCATCTTCAGTATAGCCTTAGCTTTATGATGGTACCAAATTTAGCTGCTACTTTTTGCAACTTTGCGAGCTAGACGCACTTTTATCAGTCTTGTTTTCGTACATTTGAGACACAATTTAATTAGAGCAAACCGCAAATCAGAGGGATGTAACGCGCGTCTACTTAACCAGTTCATGCAAAGCGTGGGAAAAGCACTTCAAAAATTGACACACTGCTCTTGATTTAACAGTAGCAAATCTTCTAATATTTTGTTGCTGTTTAGAATACTTTATTAAATTTTGAGCAGCCTAATAATCCAAATATCATATATCATAATGAAGATGACATCTACAAGCAGGCCTATATCTAGGCGTCAATTGTTTTTAACTTTATTCAAACACATCCAAGACTTTGAAAAGCTTCCTGTGAGCTACTTCGCGAGTAGTAACGACCTTCCCAGCAAACAATAATACATTATGATAACGTGACAATAACGTTACAGTTTTGTGTTGAAAACTTTATTTTGTAGAACCATACATACATACTGAACATAATTTCACAACGTTTGCACATTCCTACAACGTTGGGTAAACGTTATTTTGTGACATAACTAACCGCAACATTCGCAAGAACGTTATAAGAACGTAAACGCGTGTTTGCCGGGTTTCTAAAGAAAATAATTCGTGGCAATCCTGAGGATTCCATTTTCTGATGAAGTTATTAATGTTTTGACCAAGAACAGAAGATATTCTTTCCACACTAACAGGAAACCCACAAGAGGCTTAAAACAGACCCAGACCGGGACGTCCTATCGAAGTATGGGAGGATCTTTTCAGAGAGTTCGCACAAGGGTAAAGTACAAGAGATGTTGACATAAAATGTACGCACTGAAATCTTTATGCAGCATTGCAAGGGGCATTCAAGAAGAATCGATTTTAGAGTCTACTAATATGTAGAAAATACATACACATTTTATTTCTCCCTGACGAATTGTAGTTTATCTCCCCAACGCCGGGGGGTGGGGGGAGCTTTCCTCGACGGGGACCCTGCCCCATTCCCCCTGCTGGCGTCACCCCTGAGGCGCAAACCGGAATCGTTCACGACAGATGAAACACTGTCCATCTTTGTAGCTCCATAGTAAAATGAGACTCCTCTTACACCAAAATAAAGAGTAGCAAAAAAGCATTGCTATCCTGGTGGTACAGTATACCTGTCAAAGAGGATAGCAAAAGTTCCTCTTCAAAGCCTCCTCGTTCATACTGCACTGAGAATTATCAAAAAAAAAAAAAACATAAAACGACCATTGTCGATACTTTTACAATATAGGCCATGACATTGGTGTAGGCAATGTCTGATAATTCCATGGAATCTCAGATGCAAACACATTTTACATTTAAAAAATGTAAAATTAGGTTGTCTAGAATTATTATGAATTTTGATTTTGATTTATATTCACTGTAAGATTAACAATAGAAATTTTAACGTTGGCCTATGCCACTTTTGGCCCCTTCCAATCAGAAAAATGTATTTTGATGACGTCATAGAAAATACAAAAAGTTTTCCACAGAAGTTCTTTTGTCCCAAACCTCCTTAACATTTCAAAATTAATTTGTAATTTTACTGTTCCCTGGTATTACAATGAAAACTGACATCGTCCAATCAGAAAACAGTACAAAAATGACGTCATATAGATTTGAAAATGCT
>NW_022756579.1:7658-19889 GCF_011630105.1 Anneissia japonica
TTAACAGAATACATAAGACTATACAATGGGTGATTAATCACCAGATCTATAAACAATAGGTTACACAGTCTTATTATCTTGTTTATTGTTTATAGATTTATTCCTACGATGAGACATACGTGGATTCGTGGATATATATATATAAATCAGTAGGTAGACGCAGACAAAATAAACTGCTACGATACTTTGACTTGCAGGAGACATAGAAATATTTATTAGCGAAATTTTCGGCAACTCCTGTTACCTTCGTCAGCGCATGAGTATCAATGAGAAACTTAACAGAATACATAAGACTATACAATGGTGATTAATCACCAGATCTATAAACAATAGGTTACACAGTCTTATTATCTTGTTTATTGTTTATAGATTTATTCCTACGATGAGACATACGTGGATTCACATCAACAACACCGATTGAATATGAATTTATATATATATATATATATATATATATATATATATATCTTTATTATGACTAGCGAACTTGTTATTCAATTATAATTAGCGAACCTTATGACTAGCGTGCCTGTTATTCTATTATAATTAGCAAACCTTAAACAAATGAGCTTTATGAATAGTGGACTTTTAAAAGAATAATGAATAGTGGACTGTTTAAAGAATTATGAATAGTGAACCTTATAAACAATTGTCTTTATAACTAACGAACCTTAACCTTATGAACAGTGGACCTTATGAATAGCGAACCTTATGACTAGCGAGTGGACCACAGATGGTCTGCCTTTTCAATTGACGTAATTTTAAATATTAGTTATTTAAACGTTTGTGTGTAATTTTTTAGGCTACATAAAGTCCGAAAATGGAGTTTTGAATTTAAAAAAAAAAAAAAAAAAAAAAAAAAAAAATTAAATACATTTTCTCAGGATTTAAATTATAGAAGAAATATTATATTCTTTCTGTCCCCGATTTAAAAAAAAAATTGGTTGCAAATAGAAAATGCAAAAAGGACTTTTCCTTAAATGTTTGCACACTGTATTGTATTACTGTCAGTGGCGGCGCCAGCGGGGTGGCAGGGGCAGAGCCATAGATAGAAAGAGTTGTGACATTGAGAATTTAGAAGCCATTTTGTGTCATACGAGATGCGCGTTCTGTGTCTAACGTGATGTGCGTTCCTGTGTATAATATTGTATAATACAGTTAGCGGCCTCCTGTATATTTTAATTTAATTTAATCTTTTTAGCAGTCGAATTTCATGTAACTCTATTTATAGATTTTTTATGATTTCACTACTTTATATCCAAATTCATATTATAAATACTGTAATAATTTACTATTTTTGAGCAATTCTATGATCCTCGCCGATAGACTGAGAGAGCCCTTCGATGGCAAGCATTTTTCAATTAGACAATCCTTAAGTAGCTCCTGTTATTTTTGCAAATAAATGATATGTAAGACCAGCAAAAATTAATTAAAAACGTATATCAAAATGTAATTAAAATTTGTATATATGGTATATGAATGTTGCTCGAGCCCTATACAAATCTTATATTATTAATTTGATTATTATTATTTATAAATATTAAAATTCATATATTATTAATATATTATAGGTCAGTTGGCGCAATATATAAATTGTGCTTTGCTGTAAATGTTATAAATTGTAAGTGTTAAATAACATGTATACATGATCTGTGATATATTCAACTTGTGTAATTGTGTAACGTATATTATTGTATTAAAAGTCTTGCATCTTTTTTAATATTGTATTGTGGCTGTACAGTATGTTTTTTTTTATAAACACACTGCAAAAGCGTGTCCGCTGTTTTAAAAGCGTCGTTTCCAAAATAAAGGTATAATAATTATATAATAGTATGCAATAGAAACAGCAAATCATTTTTAAGATTATTAAACATCACCTTTATTTTCTTTGTCATTCGTATTTATACAGGCTGTAAAGATTTGAAATTAAGAAGAACCATTTTCTAATATTGTTTAGCGAACAACCTTTAAAGATCGTCAGGAAAGTAATGTTAATTATAAAATATAATTGTAAACCCAATTAAGTATGTGAAATTAATATGCAATGTACGTAACACATATACTTTGCATGTGTTCTTAGGGAAGATTATGAAACAAAATGGACGGTGTGTACTACGTGACTTTCGTAAACCAAGGAGCGGAATGTCGCCACTCTTTATATATATGGCTCTGGGCAGGGGGGCTTAATCCCCCCACCGGACAGGTCAAACCCCCCGCCGGACAGAGCTCGTCGGGCAGTCAGACCGTAAAACATATAAAAATAAGCCCACACCAAGCCAACACATGTCTGTCACAGTCAGAGAGTGTTTTCGGTCACAATAGATTTTATCTGCCGGAGCCTCAAATTCCATCACGTGTTTCGATTGTTGCTATAACCCGAAGATCGAACGATGAAATGAGGGGAGACACTAAAATCGTTTATTTTATAGTGGGAAAATAAAATATCTCCTGCTTGTCGGTCGCGATTATTCCAACTCCTGGCCGTCGCTGCCGATCTTTCGGATACGCCACCTGTCGGCGGACATGGCGCGAAGGTCGGGCGGAAATTTGGCGAACACAACGACGTGAGGCACTGCGAACAGCTTCACCTTGCTGTGGTACTTGGGGCTGAAGAGGCGTCCGTTATTGAACCTCTCCATCAGTTCGTAATTTAGGCGTTTCTTCTGGGTGTCTGTCGTAAGCGTACGCGGCGTCGGCCCCCTTCTTGCAGCCGTCGAACACGATCGCTTCCATCGACCTGGACAGATAGGACGACATGAAACTCTTTCCTACGTTTCCACGAGGCTCGTGGTACCAGTAGACGGCGCGCGGGACCGGTCTTCTTGACAGCTCGTCTATAAGTCCTTGTTGCCACGATCTCAGCACGATGGTGCTTAATACGTCGTTCTGTTCTTCGCCGAATTGCTCGGCGGCCACTCGATCGTCTGAGTCGGCCATCGATGGAGCAGACATTACAAGTTAATTTGTCGATATTGATCGGACGCACGTGTATATAAATATATCTATGCACTAACTCCTTATGGAACGACCGTCTGATTTAAAATGTGAAATGGGAAGTGGAATTCTTAATATTAAAGTGGTTATCGTGCTCCATCGACATGAAACTATAACTGATCTTTTGTCTTTGAATTTTTTATTTATATTTACTAACATACATTTGCAACTCATCATAAAGAAATAAAAATAACAAAATTAAACACGGAAGGATACGAACTAATTGTATTTTTTTTCAAATCAAGCTTTATTTCCAATGTTTTTTTTTTTAATTATGTGCTTATCGTCATAACATCTAAGCAGCGTAGCGACTGCAAACGCAAGGAAATGGATCTGGTTTATCATCACGCCTAAGAACAAAGCGGTAACCGCGTTCCCGGACGTTGTCGATCAACTCGTCTGTCCGCCATTCCACGGTTCGTCGGTACCGATTTACGTCGTTCCCGCACTCCTTCCTCAGCCTGCGTTCCGATCCGTCTGCCAGCATGCGCATCCAAGCTGACCTCCGTTTCACATGCGACGATATCGGCTTCATCAACTACGGGAGCGAACTTCAACTTTTTAACCAGCTTTATCGCCGAAGTTACCCTAACCTTTTTTCGGTAAGGATTCTTGCAGGCGTGTCCGGGAAGACGGCCTCCGTTCTTCTCGGCCAATTGTTGAATGTCCACTTTCTGAAAAACTTTCTTGGCGCTTCGATCGAAGTACCAGACTGTCGTTCGGTCGGTCATGTCTTCGAAAATTATTTTTTCGATGACGTTTTTCATCGGAGATTCGTCGAATCTTAAAATGCTGGCGAACCTTAAAATGCTGGCAAGCTTTTTCGAGAGAATTTAGCAAGAGCAGGTTCGCGAACAATGATTTTCCTTCCGACACGTCGAGGACCGCTGAGGAGCCGGCGAGATGTTTCAACGCGTTGGTCTTAGTGTCCAATTCGTTTTTCAAAACGGCATCCTCCAATTCGTTGGAAGCGGTGACGCCGATTCGATTGCCCTTGCAGCAGTCCTCGTCCTTTTCAGGGCGTCCAAGCACAATTTCGCTATATCCAGATGTTTCCATCCGGGAAGTAGAATGCTGAGATGCACCATGAAAACACGGTTGGTGGATGTCGGAAGCACGAGCTCGCATTCGCCTTCGTCGCTCATCTCCCCCACGTCGGCCAAAGGCTTGATGGAACCGTCCTACAGCCGACAGGATAGTACCTTGGACAAATTGGCTGCATCGTGCAAATTAAATCGTACTTCCACCAGTCCGTTCTCCTGGCACCCGCCGTCTTCGCAAGCCAAGAGCGTCCGCTTTCTCAGGAATCGCAGCCTCGTCTCGTAAAAGTCGACATTCACATGGGCAGCACCGTTTTCCGTCGTCGATAATTGTTTGCTGTAACGAACGTCAGCACGCGGATCGAAATCTGTCGAGCCCCAGTATGTGTGCCTGAGGTGCACCCGGAGATGCGAAAGAAATTTCAGCTCCTGCATGCGGTTACCAGTTCTCAGCCGCAAGTGGTTTCTGTCGAGAAAAACGCGATCGCGATCGCTGCCGAGTTCGTCGGCTTCCTCCATCTTCTCGATCATCTCGTCGGATATCAACGTCATGAGAAGCCACGTATTCCTCCGTTCCGAAGCTGCACAGCAGGAGCTGTCGCTTGCGACCGGCTTCTTCCACGAACCGGAACGGCTTCTTGTCACCGCTCGGCATGGAACTCATTATATTCTTGCATTTTTTACCGCATATTCCTGTCGTTCGCTCCAGCGTTTCCAAAAGATCATCCATCGTGCCGGCGTTCTTCCTGTTGCCGATGATCAAGTACCTTTCCCCTTCCAAGAGTTCCGTGTTATCGGGATTGACTAGCTGGTCCACTACCGTCTTCAGTATCTTCAGTTCGTCCGGCATAATTGGATCGATCAAAGAGAAGGCGAACAGGAGATCAGCCGGGTCTGATTGCGACTCGGTGATCACCTCGGTGTGCAGGAAATGCCGATCCTGTTTCGCCAGCCACCTCCTGTGAGCGGCTATTACGCGGGAGGAGCGGCAACACTGGTTCTCGTCGGGCATCCTTTGATTTTCGTCGCAGATGAACTTAGGTGGGCATCCGTACACTTTCACCACGCCGAAGATCAAGCCGAGCAGACGCGTGAGCTTGAACACGCGACCTCTAAGACTGGAGTCGGTTCTCAGGCCGAACTTCAGATTCAACTGTTCCAAAAACAGAGCTAGCTTGTCCCAAGTAAGCATGAGCATCCTCTCGCAGTACCATGCGTCGCTTTCAAACGTCTCGGGTACATTTTCAACTCGAGCATGCGAAACTTCTCCATGACCAGGTGTCTGATGGTGCCGTACTGCATCCTGACGTCGATAAAATCCAACTCATTCTCGTATCCTTCCATCTGCTTCGGCACGACGACGTCGTCGCTCGGAGGAAACTCGAACGTCGTGATCCTCGTGTCTATAGAGTAACACACGTCCTTCTCGTTCATCACCATGAACGTAGCACTATCGCACACGTTCACCGCCGTCCTGACGCCGTGTCGTGTGGCTCCGGTGTTGGGATCGACCACCTTCTCAGTGCGTTCCGACCTGGTGCATCCCGAATCAAGCTCCTCCTTCATGATCGCCGCTTCTTGGCTGCTCTCGACGGTCAACGGGTTCTTGTCGCTCTTGGAGCCGGGAGCGGGTGGGACGAACTCGTTCGTGAACCTTATCTTCTTGGAGTTCCTGTACTTGCTCGCGTTCTCGACGAGCACCGCCTTCGCCCTCTGTACGTTACGTCGTCCGAGTAGGCGGTGCCTATGACGCTCTTAGCCGCCGACATCACTGATGTCTTGCCGGTGCCCGGCGGTCCGACCAGTATGGCGTGCATGCTCATCGTCCTGTGCGGCCGAAGCTGATTTATGCCCGAAAGGAGGATGTAGCAGAGCTCGCCAATTGCGTTCGACACTCCGGTGAATTCATCCACACGACCCATAACGTTCATGAGGTATCGTCGGCGACGTCGTCTCCAACCTTGCCAAACGCGTACATCGTGCAGAAACCGCCATCGACTGACTTTCTCCCGTTCAGACAGTACACGCCACCCATTTTCGCACGCCAGTTATTGGTATAGGATTGTCGAACAGTTCTACTCATCTGGGCGTTGTTGTTGCCGTGCTTCTGATAGTACGGCTTGTAAAAGGGTCTGGCACGTTTGGGATTGGAGAAGGTGTCAAGCGCCAAACCCATTTTTCTAAAGGTCTTTAACAGTAAGGCGATCGTAGGATTTTTTCCGAATATTTGACTCGGCTTCGTCGTTTTTCTCCTTTCGGTTGGTCACGTACAGTTGGTCGATTTCAGCCGCCACCTCGTCGTCTTCGTCGTCGGTATCTCCTGCGACGGACACTCTCAATCTTTCGCCAGTAACGCAAGACGGAAAGAGCCTGCGCAAAAGTAGTCGGGCTGGAACATGCACGACTCCAGCTCCCACGCCACCATGTGCCGAAAAGATATGCGTCCACCTTCCAAATCATTCGTTGTGGCCCTCAGATCTAGTTGCTCCAAAGACATGGCCGTCTCGGGCGTCAAGGTCTCTCGATCGATTTCCAACAGCTCGTCGAGTTCAACGACGCGTTTGCTGCCGACCAGGTCGAAGGCTACGTCTTCGTCTTCCATTAGTTCACGCGTGAGTTCTTTTCTGTAATCTGTTCTCTTCTTCGATGCGAACAAAGTCTTCGGCGACAGCAGTTCGGCGCGTACTCTTCAAGCTTCGGGCTCGTCCCGCTTACGGACGGTCGGACGAAGGCGACCTCTAGGCATACCTGGAACCCTATAGAGAAAGTACATCTCTATGCTGCGATCAAAGTTTTCCAGTCTCTGCAGAGACGGTATAGGGCTATGAACCTTACTTTGTTTCATGTCAGACGTTCCCTCGCCGAACATAGAATCAACATTTTTGAAAGCGTATCTCAAAGAACTGGTTCCATCGATTCGTCTCTTTCTCTTTTTCGCTCTCCCTCCAGTCGCCTCTTCATCTCCGTCCTCGTTTACGGGCTCCGAACTCAAAATTTTGTCGTAGCAATGAGCACACGCACCGGTACAGCTTGTTCTTATACTGCAGCTGCAAAGCCAATCGAAACATGACCTGCAGCAACACGTACGAGCAAGTAAGAGGAAAGTTGGTATCAAATTTTCCGGTCATGTTTTCTTGCAAACTTTTTTTTCGTGAAGTGAGGAGATTTCAAACTGTTGGGCTTTTATAGTCTCCTATCTCAACAGGGAGCTTTCGATTAGAACGACAT
Organism: Anneissia japonica; assembly: GCF_011630105.1. Classification (NCBI taxonomy): domain Eukaryota; kingdom Metazoa; phylum Echinodermata; class Crinoidea; order Comatulida; family Comatulidae; genus Anneissia; species Anneissia japonica. The sequence continues at coordinate 14,921 of NW_022756579.1, forward strand.
GAGAACGGAATCACTCACTCGTGACCGTTCTACTTGGCGTCCTACGTTCTTCAACAAAATCCAGAAATGTCGAACTTATCGTTTTTGTAAGCTTACGAAAAACTCCGCAATATGTTGTCAAGAGAGACAAAAAATAACTGACACTTAGGCTTTTTTCATATTTTTTTTTCATTCTTTATTTGTTCAATCTCTTCAAATCTACATACTATTTGTATCAATCTTAACACTGAACTTCGATTGTGCGGTCATCTTGCCTCGCCATCCTCGAGGTAGGTTCGTTAATCCGCGTCGACAATCTGCGAGTTGTTATTCTCCTGCATTTCATCGTAAAACTTGTAAATGTCCAGCATTCTCCCCGTCTTCTTTTAAATCCCATCTAGTAATTCCATGAACGGATTTTTCTCCGATTCTTTAGAGGAACCGCCGTGTTTGACTTTGTTTAGTTTGTTTATGTACAGTTGGCTTATTTCCGCCACCTCGCAGGACGGAAAGGATCTGCGCAGAAAGTAATCGGGCTTGAACATGTACGACTCCATATTCCAGGCCAGCATGTGTCGAAAGGATATGCGGCGGCCTTCCGGATCCCTGATTATGGCCCTCGGATCGATCAGCTCCAAGGACTTTGCCATTTCAGACGATAGGGCCCCTCGATCGACTTCCATTAGCTCGTCGAGATCCATGATGCGTTCGCCTCCGACCACGTCTTCGTCGTTGTCGTCGTCGACGCACAGCTCTAGGGTAAGCTCTTCCCTGTAATCCTTTCTCCTACTTGATCCGAACAAGGTCCTCGGCGACAACAGGTCGACGCGAACGTCCCATGCTCGTTCGTTGTCCTTCTCCCGGACTGTCGGACGAAGCCTGCATTTGGGCATCCCAGGAAGTTCGTAGTGAAAGTACATTTCTATGCTGCGATCGAAGTTTTCCAGTCTCTTCAGAGACAGCACGGGACTGCAAAGCGTTTTCCTCCTTTTGAACTTGCTGGCTATTCCCAAACCAAGTTTCGGTAAGAACGTTCTAAAAGCGTATTTAAACGAACCCGTTCCGTCCTCTCGTCTCTTCCTATTCCTTCTTCTCGCTGCCGGAGCGTCGTCTTCACCGTCGTCGCTCTCGTCTTCGCTGTCGCACTCGTCGTCGTCGTCTTCTTCGCGCTCTTCGTCGTCGTCGTCGCCGCCGTCGTCGTCGTCTTCAATGGGGGAATCCATCAGCATCTCGTACCTCATGTTCGGCGGTAACGTCGTCTCCCAATCGGCGTAACCGTAGTTCACGACGAGAATGTCTCGGACCGTGAGCTCCAACCACCTCTTTAGACGGGTGGGAAGGACGAGCCAGAAAACGCGACCGCAAGCTACGACTCCTCTCGCGTCTTCGTGGACGATCACGCTCGGCTAGAGCAAGGAGCACACGCAAGCGTACGGTTCGTCCTTGTAGTGAAGCTGCAAAGCCAACCGGAAAATCACCTGCAGCATCACGTACGTGTACGACTCGCAGTCCATGAGGGAGTCAGTGGGTATCTCGTCCGACTTGGCTTCGACGCACAGGACGGTCTTCGGCTCGGAAAAAAAAAATCTTCGTCGATTCTACTGCAGGGCAGTAACTCACACGGCAGTAGTTCCTCCTTGTTCTGAGGTAGACTGCTATCGAATTTTAAGGACATCTTCTTTTGATTTTTTTTTTTTTCACGAAGTGAGGAGATTAAAAAAAATTATAAACTTTTATAGCAATCGCACGAGGAATGGATACATAATGTGTACCGGCGTCATACCGTTTGTAAAGAGGCACGTCGATCCTATCCCCATGACGTACGGGTACAGAAAGTCCAGAATAGTCGAAATTTGTTCTAAGTCCAGAAAAGTTTAGTTCTTCGTTCTCTCATCACCACTATCACAGCAAAATACATTGTAAAATCTCAAAAAAAAAAAAAAAAAAAGATACAAAGATTTTTTTTTTATTAAACCGATACAAAGATTTTTTTTTTATTAACTTTTATTTTCCTTCACTCGAATTTTCGTTTAAAGCGCGAGATAAGTTTAAAAGATGGGCTCCTTAAACGCAATCTCATCGATCTGCTTCAACCCTTGTTATAGTACGTATTCTTGCAAGTGTGAACTGGTAGGCTACCCCCGTTCTTATCAGCAAGCTGCTGAATTTGCACGATCTGAAGTTTATCCCCAGCGCTTTGGTCGTAATACACAATATTTTTCCGGTTGGTCATGTTCTCGAACACAGATTCCTCGATCACCTCCTTCATCGACGATTCCTTCGATGCAGCCGTCTCGTTCTGCATAACGGGATGTATCAGCGAGAACACAAAGATCACAGGAGATCCGCCGGATCCGGCTGCGACTCGACGATCACCTCGGCGTGCAGGCTATGCCGATCATGGTTCGCCAGCCATTTCTTGTGAACGGCCATCACGCGGGAGCGATGACAGCACGAATTCTCGTCGGGTAACTTGGGATTCTCCTCTAAAATAAACTTGGGTGGGAACCCGTACACCTTTACCACTCCGAATATCAAACTGAGCAGACAAGTAAGTTCGAACGCACGTTTCCTAAGGTTCGTGTCGATTCTTAGCCCGGACTCCATTCCGTGCCGTTCCAAAACAGACGCTATCCTATCCCACGTCAGGATGAGCATCTTGTCGCAGTACCAGTCGTCGCCTTCGAAACGTCGAGGATACATCTTCGACTCAATCATGCGAAACGTCTGCCTGACAAGGTTCCTGGTCACACCGTAATCGCAACGTTCCAGATGCGGTCTGAATGCCGTTATCAGCTTATTCCCGACAGCGTCGTGGTCGGTAACACATTCGAACGGTTCGAGCAGCTTGCAACAAAGCTCTCCAATGTCCTTCGGCGCGTCGGCGAAGTTCTTCCGAATACCGATAGCCAACAACCTCGTGGTCATCTTTTAGGCTGTACATGCTGGGCATGTTTCCGTTCAGAAAGCGATCGGTTTGCCAGTTGTCCCGGTAGGACTGTTGAACAGCGTTGATAATCTGAGACATTTCCTTTTAGTAAGTTTGACGTACTTTCCTTGCAAAAATTCTCTTAAACGAGTGAATCGATTCGAATCTCCTGGCCTTTTATAGTATCCAATCGGGGCACTCATGACGTCATGGGTAACTGGCCAATCATAATCATCGTTTGTAGTTGCAAGTCGATCCAAACCACATGACGTCATGGGTACCTGCAGTAATGAAACATATGAGGTACGATGACGTCACCGAACAGCATGTATAAAGCTAGACATCGGCGAGACGAGGAATTCAAAAAGTTTTGCATTTCATTGTTTCACGATGCCTTAGAGGTTGATATTCTTTAAAAAAAATCTCATTGGGGAGGTGAACCCCTCTCAACCCCTTCTCCCAGCTCGAACCTACGAGCTCAAGTTCCCCCCCTGTCGGACAACTTAGCCCCCTGCCCCCAGAAAATATATCCTAAAGCCGCCACTGATTACTGTGTCCACAGAGCAGAATTCACAATTTGCAGCCATAAAATGGAACAAACTCCTTTTTTTTGCGTACAAGAACAAATCATAACTCTACCTATTATGGCATAATTGCGAACAGGGTCTATTGTTCTTTTTGTTCTGTCGTCGCCAGAAGAGCGTTACTCTTCCAAATTACCTCGTTGACTGGAAAAAGTGTAGTGAACAAATTTCGCACCAATTTTGTTGCTCCATCGCTGGACTGGGTTATAGCCATTAGCTTCCCTTTCTCCACTTTCATATAGTTTATACCAAAATGGTAATTTAGTTTAAAAAAACTTCAAATTATACAATTAAGTGTGAATGTACATGACAAACAATAATTGAACACAATTTAAATTAAAGTATATAGTGTATGTAACGGTTATATAATATGTTAATACTAATGTTTAAACATGTGATAAATTACATTTGAGTTATAATTATATAGGCATATTTTTATTAAACATAAATGAATGTTAAAAATAATAAATTAAAAAAAAAATTAATTGCAATACTAAATCTTTATAAATTATTTCAAGTATTATTGTTACTTTGTTAATTTTTGTTTTTAATTAAAGAGGATACTTATTATTTCCATATTTGTGTTATAAAAACACATTTTTCTAAAAATACCAAATTCACGCGCACACTCAAAATATATAAATATATACACTTAAAAGCGATATTTTCATACTTCATTCTACAAATCCAGGGTTACAAGCCCTATGCTTAGTCGTTATCAAACAGAATATTCTTCAACTTTTAATAATAATCAAGGTAAGAATTATTCTGAGGCTTTTTATTAAATAAATATAAACTCTGTAGGTAAATTTACGTAGATTAGATAAATAAAAATGGACATAGTAGTAATTCTTATTTATTCATTAACAAGAATAATTTTTCTATTTTCTAAACAATTTTATATAGCCGGAGGTAGTTTCAAGCTAGGCAAAACTTGCTAAAAATGTACATTTTCTCCATCAAAAGGCTTTTTCTATGAATGGAATGACCTGTTTGAAGCACGAACTCCCGTAGACCAAACCCAGTACCGTTACAATTTTTGATCGTCCAAATGCCACTCACGATTTTCAGAAAGTAACCCTTACGGTATTAGGCACACCTCATCTCACCAATACTTCACTTATTGCAATAATTAAACATTTAGAAGTTAGCAGGCCTACACACGGACTGGTGTTAATTCTACTAATAATACAGCAAATGTAATACAGTTCAAATTTGACTCAACCTAAAAATCATCTAGTGATAAAAAATTCTCGAATTAGTATACCTTCGTTGTTTCTTTGACGTCAGATACTTTAGATGGCTTTGGTTCTATATCCACATGCTTTGCCAGCAACTGTGTTCTCAATGATTCAAAAACCATGTCCCTGTAGTCGCATAGATCACTAACGGCACCTGAAAGATCTGAAAAATAAAGTAAACAATAATATTATAAAAAAATTGGAAAAAATAGTTTTCTTTCCATCCCGTATATATA